>NC_039368.1:54965351-55192267 GCF_003573695.1 Papaver somniferum | reverse complement strand
AAAAAAAAAAAAGGCTCCTGGTTACGGCTACATATCCAGGTCGTAATTTCTTCCACGGACAGGAATCCCAGCCGTTATTCTGACAGATAGTGAAAAATCAGAATTACGGACAGAAATCCCAACTGTAACTCTGATAGAACACAAACTCTGAAGGTTATACAGTTTTACGGCTTGGTCGACCTAGCTATTTCCTAACCGTAATTCCCTATAATTTCCTTTTGTACCACTTCAAATCGGCTAGTTTTTTGAATTTTGAAAAATAGATCCGTTTGAAGAATAATCTACAGAAAGTTCTAGCTGTTCAACCACCTATTTGAACTTGAAATATCTTGTTCTCCATATAGTCACCCATTCCAAATCAAAATCACACCTACAAACTCTGCTAAAACTCCTACAAACTCAATGCAATGTACTCAAAGGATAAACCCGACTTTACTTTGGATGAAGACTTATCTCAAAATTTTGTTCTATGCTATCCAAAGAAGGGAGAAGAACGAAGGAATGGTGGTGTACCAAGTCAATCATATTGGAAAATTTTTTTTGAAATTTTTTGTAGTGAAACATGTAACACTAACAACAACGATGGGATTGAATTGTATCTAAGATTCTCAAACATACGCAAAAAAGTGGAAGAGTATATGGCTTTACTTCGTATGTGCAAGCAACTTCGACTTAGAGGTGAGACTGATGAAGAAGTCGTAGCTCAAGCTAACAAGGAATGGAGAAAATGGAAAGGTTATAATTTCAACTTCGAAGCTCAAATGACCATCATCAAAGATTTCTTGATACATTGGAAGGGATGTTATTAAAACCAACTTTCTAATGGGGATATATTAAGCATGTAATGAGTTTTATTGCGGTCTAGTTAATGAAAGTTTTAGTAATTTTCAATCGTATTAAGAATTCATGTTGAATCAAAAAATTTCTCAACTTTCAAATCTAATTACGGACGGGAAATTTATGTAAACCAAGCCGTAATGCAGACTCAGGTTATATTGGGAAGAACAACGATCATAAGTTCATAAAACCCCATCTGTTTTATGTGTTCACGACAGGTATCCCAACCGTTTTATCTATTTTCGGCCGGGTCAACACATTTACCCAGCCGTAACAGCAGAAAATTCGAGATTTTTTCCAGATTTTTGATGGATTTGAATTGATAAAATTGATGTTGGGTTGATTATAAGGTTATCTTGAGTTTTGTGATGAAAGGTTTCATCATTTTTCTTCAAATTTTTCCACAAAAAATTCACCAAAATCACCATTTTTCCTTCTTCAAAATTCAATAAAATCAAGTTTTGGTTTACAAAAGATTAATGTTTTGATTAGTCTAATCGATTCACTAAGACTGATTAGTTATCTTAATCAATTTAATTAACACTAATCAAATTAAGGGTAGATTAGACATTACAGAAAAGGATAGATAAGGGGTCCTATGGGTTGTTCTTTACCCTCTTGGCCATAACACACATTTTGGGTCATAATTGCGGACATGACTATTTTATGTCAAGAAAAAAGAGAGGAAGGGTTACGGTCAAAAAAAAGAAACTCAGGGTCACGGGGTCAAGTTTGCCTACTATTTCTTCTACATTAGTTCCTGCAACATTTTGTATTGCCATCACAATCCAAAACCAAAATGTTAGCAGACGGAAAATGTACCGTGAAAAATTCCTATTGATATTGCTATATTACTGACAAGTACATTAGTTCAAACTTCAAATTAGTTTCTCTATTCTTAAAAGAGAAAACAAAATTACATGAGCTCATTGAATTCACTGGTCATTATACCAATGATCCATCGTTTATAGTAAACTAGACTAATAACTAATAAGTATAGATTGAATATACTGTAGAAAAGGGACCTAATACGATTAAGAATATACATTATTATTCTCAAGAACACATGATGAATGATTCAGTTGTATTCTCCATTACTGTATCATGAAGCCAAAAGGCTTTTGGCTGGGGCAAGTAAAGCAACGGCACTACGTTTAGGACTTGAGTATTTGTTGAACACCACCCTCAACTTATCATCAGCTACCCCAGCATGGAAGCTCACCAATAACTTGGCACAATCACTGTGTAAAGTCAAAATAAAACATATGAGTTTGTCTTTTTTGGCAAAATCTGTCAATCATGTCTGTGCACAGTGCAGTTATGTTGATGCAGTATGGAAAATGTAAATACAGAGACGAAGCTTACATTAACTGAGATCCAGTGTAACCTGTATGAATCTCAAGAGTTTTGTCCCAGGGAGGGGTCTTGTTCAAGGTGCAGCGTGCTGCATAGACTGCAGAGGCAGCCAACATCGATGGACGGAACATTACCACTGCGTACTGCATCAAACCCAATTCTGCCAAGAAAAAAGCCATGTTCTCCATCTGAAATCAAAGAAAATTAAGAATCAGAAACGAAGATACGCAAAACTTCCAACAATCAAAAACAGTAAGAGAATGAGCACTACCTCCTTATCTGCCATGGCAGCTTTAACAAAACGTACAAGGAAAACATAAGGAGTAGGAACAGTTAAGGTCCATCCAAGCTTGGCCAAGATTGATTTCTCCATGCCTAGTATATGTTCTCTGGTATATGTTTTGTCCGAAATACAGACAAAGTCTTTTACCTACAAGAACAGCACCCAACCCAAATGAAGAAAATTATTCACTCAAATCTTTTTAGACAATCAAGTTAAAAATGATACTGGTCAACCAAATGTTAGAATATATACTTCTGGCGCCCAGATTTCTTCATATTTACTGGCAATGAGCATAGAACTGATGCCTAGCAACTGCAACTCCCTTCTCTGTGTAACATTGGTCGAAAGGTACCGATCAACAATATAGATTGTAAGATAAAGGGTTTCCGGGGCAAGTTCAAATTTGTTATGAACTTGTATCAACCAGTCTACAAGAATCATCCTCATCTTGGCATTAATTTGATTCTGTGAATCCATGTAGTCAGGAATTTGGCTTGAACTCTGTGTGACAAGACAAATACAAATTAAGTCTTGAGGAATTTGGCTTGAACTCTGTATGATTTACAGATTAAAGACTGAGAAAGAAAACTACTACTAAAGAGATATACCTCAGCGAGTATGTAAAAATTATACAAATCTTCGACATACTCCACAGCTGCCAATTGATTATCAATATCTCCTGCATCAATGTCAACAATGTTATCGGACAAACCACAAGCAACCTGAAATAGACAGAAACAGAAGCATTAATCAAATGGTCTCGTATAGAATCATAAGAAGGTGATACATGATAATAACAATTCTGACAATCAACCTTGCTACGAGCAGATAACACTGAAGTCATGGTTTGCACCTTCTTCTTCCTAGAAGATTTCTGGGTATTGGGTTTTTCCTTTTTTGCCTCTTCTGCACCTGCACCAATTACCGGCTCTTGTTTTGGTTTTACAACAGCCTTCTTTGCAACAGGATTGGATACCTTTGTTTTCAGTACAACAGTTTTATCAGCAATTACAACAACTGGTTTCTGTAATAAAAGGAATCGACAAATGACATACTAACAAGAGATGGCACAATTAAAAATTCCATTCAAGAAACAGGCAAAAGGAGAGATCGCTTTACGTAGATGATCGTTACCTTATTCTTCTTCTCGGCATTAGCTTGTGCATTAGCGAGTAACACTGCACCAAATCTCCTAGTTGCAGGACGAGTAACCTGCTGCTGTTTCCCAGCATCACCACCTACTCGTTTAGTATCTAAGTTCCCAATATCTACAAGGGCTGCTCTCCTATTGTTTCCTTCCGCTGCTTTTGGCTTGAGTTTTCCAGCAAAAACCCCATCTGTAAATTTTCATAAAAAGCCTTAACTAAGCAAGCAAACACAGATTTAAAAAAAAAAAAAATTTGAGAACCAGAAATCGAAGGGTTTCTCAATCGACAACATATCCTGAAACAAAAATTACAAGTTTGGGCAAAATTCTCCCTTTCTTTATCCGATGCTATTAATTTCGATAAACCCTAAGGAATCAATTTAATAAAATCCAAACTAATTAAAAAGAGAAACACAATCAAAAGGAAGAAATCCAACGACCATGGATTTCATAAAAGACAGGGGTTCTTCCTAAAACAACAAGATTTCAAGTATACATGAAAATTACAGATGAATCACATTATAACACAAGAAAATACTTCATCCAAAAGTTAAACAAATAAAAACCCACAAATTAGAAACAGAAAGAGAAAAGAATACCTCTTTGCCTCTCAGGAACAATCACTCTTGACGCCATTCTTTCAGATCTTGTTGCAATCTTTCTCTTTTTCTCTGTGATTTCTGTGTGTTCTTCTTCTGAGTCTTTACTCTCCCTGGTTATCTCTTTCTCTCTGCTAAATAAGATTAATTTGGGTGAATAAGAATAAGAATAAGAAGAAGGTCTGCAACGGTCACATTTCGAGTTTGGAAAGTATAAATAGAATAGGTTTAAGCTAGGTTTGGGAAACGCGTTTGCAACACGTGCCTCGTGCAACGGCGGTGACCGCTTTCTACACGAAAAAACTGTTAAATGTTCTACAGTAAAAACGGTAACTGTTTGGATAAAAGAATGTTTTGCAGTTAAAACTTTTTTTTTCCAGGTGTAAGTTAAAATATCATTCAAAAAGCTAACGTTAGCAAATCTAATGTCTCGATGTGTGTCGCATTTGATACATCTACTTCCAAAGCCTCAATAATACAAAAAGGAGGAAAGTGAGCAATTACAAGTTGTTTGAAAAGTCCTAACTTCCTTTGCAAGAAGGTCAGCTGAATTGTTGGCCGTTCTTGGGATAAAGAAAAAACCTAAAAAATTATGATAAAAGCTAATCTCATACTTTACCTCATCCATAATAGTTTAATGTTGTCAAAATATAGAAGAAGGGTTCCCATTTAAATGGTTAAACAGGTTTTTGCAGTCGCCTTCTATGCTGAAATTTGTTAAGCCTTTTGTTCTCGCCCATTTTGCTGTGTGAAGAAGTCCTATTGCCTCTTCCTTTTCTGGAGATGCCGCTGTGAAAGGTCCTACTTGGCCTTGCTTAAAAGTTCATGTATCATTACACAAGATTATGGCATAACCTGCTGGACTATCAA
Source organism: Papaver somniferum (assembly GCF_003573695.1). NCBI lineage: Eukaryota > Viridiplantae > Streptophyta > Magnoliopsida > Ranunculales > Papaveraceae > Papaver > Papaver somniferum. The sequence goes on along the minus strand of NC_039368.1, from coordinate 55,187,175 downwards.
AAGATAACCAAGCTGTATCATATCATAATTAATCTTATGTTGTAAGCTATTTGGTAATTTTCATTGGCCCGTGATGGTTTCTGTGTCTAATTGGTCCCATAGGATCATTGATCTTGATGTTGTTCCAATAACATAAATGACTTTGTATTAGGGCTAATTGAGAGTTAGTTTTATGTTTGTTTTCAAACACTCTGTGACATATTTCCTTCCAGATGAACCAGATTTTTGTCATGATAATCTCAATTGGTAAAATTTTGCTAAGTTCATCCATCCATGCTTTGGATATTCAGAAAATAAGTGGTGTGACTGAATTGTAATTCTGCTGGGTTTGGACTAAGAGCCCAAACTGATTGTGCATAGGGACAGTGGAACAAAATGTATACTAGAGTTTCATTAGTATCACGACCTAGAGGGCATTTTGGAGAGATGTCTTTCATGAATCTAGCTAGTTTGAAATTAGTGGAAACTGCATCCTGAAAGCATTTCCATGTGAAGAGTTTAATTCGCTGAGAAAAATTTAGATACCACAGTTCTTTCCAGAAGGTATCAGGTAAACCTAGATTATGAGTATTGATAATTTTTCTGTTAATTTTTTATACATAGATTTCACTGAGAAGTCTCCTGAATTGGTTAGCAGCCATCTGAGTTTATCTGGTTTGAGATATGCCTTCCTATCAATGGCTATTATGATTTTACAAATTTTTCCTGCTATGTGATTAGGAAAGATGGATTGAGTTAGGTTAACATTCCACTTTTTAATGATGAGATCAATAAGATCCGCCACAAGTGTTAAATGAGTGTTTTTTAAGTTCCTTAATTGTTGTAAACTGAAATCTAGATCTGGTATCCATTTTTCCTCCCAAATGTTTATGCTAAGCCCATCTCCTACTTCCCAAATACTATTTTGTTCTATTAATTGGGTCCCTTTATGGATACATTTCCAAATTTAGGAACTGGTAGAATTGGGTTTTGATCTAAAAACCGAGGTTTTCCAAAAATAAATAAATTTGGTTTAAGTTGAGAAACCCATATGGCTTTAGTTTCAGTTAAAAGTCTCCATGCTAATTTTCCTATCATTGCTAAATTGAATTTATGAGCATTTCTAAAACCTAATCCTCCTTTGTAAAGAGGTTTACATAGACAAGCATAGGATTTGGGATAATGTCATTTCCTATCAGATTCTTTCCCCCACCACGGAAGTCTCTTTGCAGTGCATCGATAGATTTTGTAATTTTAACAGGGAGTACAAAACAACCCATCTGATAAGTAGCCATGTTGGCTAATACTGCCTTATTAAGAACCATTTTCCTAGGTTGAGCTAAGAGTTTTCCCATTATTCCTTCAAATAGCCTAATTTTAGATTTTTCTATGAAAAGGGGTGCACCTAAATAAGAATCTTTTAAGTCTATTTTTATTTTTATTTTAAGGAGTATTGAGATCATTCTTTGATGTTTAGGGTGTACTTTTTTGACTAAAGAAAACTCCAGATTTGTTCAAGTTAATCATTTGACCTGAGGCTTTGCTAAGAAGTTTCTAATATTTGAATATCATTCTTTAAGGTCTGCTCTGATGAACAGAAGACAACCATCAACAAACAAAAAGATGTGATACATGGCTATTTTTTGGTGTTATCTTGACACAATGAATAACTTTCTCATTTTCTTTAATCGATAACTGTCTAGAGAGGATTTCCAAGCAAATGATGAATAAATAGGGTGATAGATGATCCTGTCTAAGACCTCTAGTTGGTTTGAAGAAATATTCAGGGTTACTATTAAGGAGAACTGATATGGAATATGTGGAAATGCACTGGAAAATTAAATTACAGAAAGTTTGACTAAAACCAAAAGCTTTAAGAGCTGGCATTAAGAATTCTCAGTTAACTCAATCAAAGGTGTTTGACATGTCAATTTTGATTCACATACCCCCATGTTTAACCTTTTTTTTTTTTTTGAAAGAATGAATGATTTCCTGTGCTATGATAATATCGTTAGAAATTTGTCTCTTGGACATGAAAGCTGCTTGAAAAGGGGATATTATGGAGTCTAGATGAGTTTAATTATATTGACCAGTAACTTTGAAATTATTTTATAAACTGTGTTACAAAGTCCAATTGGTTTGAACTGACTACGGTTCTTAGGATGCATAGTTTTAAGAATGAGGAAGAGAAAGGTTTTATTGAGATCGAGACTAAGTTCACCTGTTTGAAAGAAATTTTGGATAGTCAATGTGACTTGGTCTCCCACTGCTTCCCAGTTTTGTTTGAAAAAACTAGATGCAAATCCAGCAGGGCCTGGAGATTTATTAAGTTTAATACTTTTCAAAGTCTTCAATATTCCTCTTTGGATGTTATTTGGGTTAATGTTTCATTATGTTCCTCAGATACACAGGCCTGTATCTGTTGAAAAATAGTAGCGTTTTGGGATTGGTTTGAGGGATTAGCTGTGAAAAGATTATTAAAGTAATCAGTTAGGATTTTTTTCGTTTCGATTCTATCAAAGGTTATACCATTGTTATTGTTTAAAATGCATTCTTATCATATTCCATTTTCTTCTTTTCAAAGTTTTTGTATGAAAGTCTTTTGCGCTTTTTTCACCTACTGTAATTATATTGTCTCTGGATTGTTGTTTTGCTATCTCTTCTTGGGTAATGTTGTAATGACCCGTCCCTCTACCGATACTGTCCCCACTTGGTGACGTTGTAATGACCCGTCCATCCACCGATACTATCCCCACTTAGGCACTGCGGTTATCCGGCAGTGTGGGGTTTTCGACTGGCTTAATCCATCCGAAACTTCCTGGATGGTCACCTATCCCTGAATTACTCCCGCCCGAGCACGCTTAACTGCAGAGTTTTCTACCAACTCTGGAGACAATTATGCTGAAAAGGCCTCGGTGATAGGAAAGGACAAACCACTACTTATATTCCATTCGTCCAACCACCTTAAATTGGAGCCATCCTCGACTCCAGAATATATTCAAGCCGAGATCTCCGAAGTTCCCTACTCCTCATGAGAAGCACCTATAACGACCCTGTCCAGCGTGCCTTCCCACCCTCGACAGGTGATCTGTCGTCGACTACTCGACTCTTATACCATTTGTAATGACCCGTCCCTCCACTGATACCGTCCCCACTTATCCACTGCGGCGGGCATCGCTACGGTAATCCAGCAGAAACTTTCCGGATGGTCACTGTAATACCCCGATACTCGGCAGTGGTTTTCCGAATAGAATATAAGTAATGATTTGTTATTTCCTAACACTGAGGCCTTTTCAGCATAATAAGCTCCAGAGAAAACTCTGCAGTTAAGCCTACTCGGGCAGGAGTAATCCAGGGATGGGTGGCCATCCGGGAAGTTTCTATTGGATTACCGCAGCGATGCCCGTTGAAAACCCCACTCTACCGGATAACTGCAGTGGCTAAGTGGGTATAGTATCGGTGGAGGGACGGGTCATTACAAATGGTATCAGACCTGGCGACGGGTCACCTGCCGAGAGTGGGAAGGTACACTGGACAGGGTTGGTCCAGGTGCTTCTCATGAGAGGCAGAGAACGTCGGAGATATAGGCTTGTATATATATTTTTCAACCGAGGACGGCTCTAATTTAAGGTGGCGGCATTGTAATAGCCTTATATTCGGTAGTTGTTGGCCGAATGTAATATATGTAATGATTTGTCCTTTCCTAACACCGGGGCCTTTCAGCATAATAGGCTCCAGAGGTGGCAGAAAACTCTGCAGTTAAGCGTGCTCGGGCATGAGTAATCCAGAGATGGGTGACCATCCGGGAAGATTCTGCTGGATTACCGCAGCGATGCCCGTTGAAAACTCCACACTTCCGGATAACCGCAGTGGCTATGTGGCGATAGTATCGGTGGATGGACGGGTAATTATAGTCACCCATCCCTGGATTACTCCCGCCCGAGCACGCTTAACTGCAGAGTTTTCTGCCAACTCTGGGGACAATTGTGCTGAAAAGACCTCGGTGTAATGTAGACGTTTCTTATCTCTTGTGAGAGCGGTATCTGGAATAATCGCCCAGCATACTCCCCCACAGTGGCACAAGCAAACGACCCCTGGTTGTACCCCAGCTAACAGTGATATTGTTCCCACTTACCCACTGAGGTTATCCAGCAGTGTGGGATTTTTAACGGCACTACTGCGGTCATACAACAGAGCTTCCCGAGAGGTCACCTATCTTGTGACTACTCCCGAGCGAGCACGCTTAACTGAGAAGTTTTTCCCACAACTCAGTTAAGTGAACCTATCAGGGCTCGGTATAATGTAGACGTTTCTTGTATCCTGTGAGAGCAGTATCTGGCATAATCGCCCAGCATACTCGCCCACCCGGGCACAAGCGAAAGACCACTGGTTGTATCCCAGCTAACACCAATATTGTTCCCACTTACCCACTACGGTTATCCAGCAGTGTGGGATTTTTAACGACACTACTGCGGTCATCCAGCAGCAGCTTCCCGAGAGGTCACCCATCATATGACTACTCCCGGCCGAGCACGCTTAACCGAGAATTTTTTCCCACAACTCAGTCAAGTGAACCTATCAGGTCTCGGTATAATATAGACGTTTCTTGTATCCTGTGAGAGCAGTATCTGGCATAATCGCCCAACACACTCCCCCACCCGGGCACAAGCGAAAGACCCCTGGTTGTATCCCAACTAACACCAATATTGTTCCCACTTACATACTGCGGTTATCCAGCAGTGTGGGATTTTTAACGACACTACTGCGGTCATCCAGGAGTGTGGGATTTTTAACGAAATTACTGCGGTCATCCAGCAGCAGTTTCCCGAGAGGTCACCCATCATATGACTACTCCGGGCCGAGCACGCTTAACCGAGAATTTTTTCCCACAACTCAGTCAAGTGAACCTATCAGGTCTCGGTATAATGTATACGTTTCTTGCCTCTTGTGAGACCAATATCTGGCATAACCTCTCATCATACTCTCCCACCAGAGCACAAGCAGCCTGTCCCCAGTTATATCCCATCTAACACCGATATTGTTCCCACTTACCCACAACGATTATCCAGCAATGTAGAATTTTTAACGGCACTACCACGGTCATCCAGCAGCAGCTTCCCGAGATGTCACCCATCCTGTGACTACTCCCAGCCGAGCACACTTAACTAAGAAGTTTTTCCCACAAGTCAGTCAAGTGAACCCATCAGGCCTCGGTGTTATGAAAGGACAAATCACTACTTATATTCCATTCGGCCAACCACTGAAGAATATCGTGATATTATAATACCACCACCTTAAACTAGAACCGTCCTCGGCTCCGGAATATATACAAGCCCAGATCTCCTATGTTTCCTACCCCTCACGGGAATCACTTGGACCAACCCCGTCCATCGTACCTTCACACCCTCGGTAGGTGAACCGTCGTCGGTTCTGATACCATTTGTAATGCCCGTCCCTCCACCGATATTGTCCCCACTTAGCCACTGCGGTTATCCGCTAGTGTGGGGGTTTCAACGGGTATTGCTGCGTGTAGATGGTGGATTTTTAACAAACGGAAAAACCGTAAAATCATGATGCATGTTTCTGACACGACTTTCAGACGAGCGACAATTCATATTTTACGAAGCCACGGTGAATATGCCTTTCGAAAAGCCTCCACTAGCTGAGCGTTCGATCCCTGGCATTTCGTCGTGCCCTCTATGTAGAATAACATAATTGGGCGGTTCTCCGTAAGATTGAGAGCAATAACGCCTTCAGGACGTCGGTGACACTCACTGTTCCCTGACTACATGAGAGAGACCCCCCTCTACATAGAAGAACGGTTGGGCGGTTCTCCGTAAGATTGAGAGCAATAACGCCTTCAGGATTTCGGTGACACTCATTGTTCCCTGACTATGTAGAGAGACGTGTATAGACCCAGGCGGTTCTCCGTAAGATTGAGATCAATAACGTCTTCAAGACGTCGGCAACACTCGTTGATTCACTGACTATACGCAAGAGATTAAATTCTACCGTGACATTCACCACTGAATTCCTAGAAGATAATCTATCTTATCTCATTACTCATATTTCATGATCGAAATGGTAATAGATAAATGTATTACTCCGATTTCATGATCGAATCCACGGCTGATCTCATGAAATGGTAATAGATATTACTCCGATTTCATGGTCGAACCCACGGCTGGTCTCATGAAATGGTAATATCACCACTTATTTTATTACTCCGATTTCATGGTCGAATCCACGATCCCATGGAATGGTAATACCTATTTTATTATTCCAAATTCATAGTCGAATCCACGGCTGATCCTATGAATTGATAATAAAAAACTACTCACTTTTATTAATCAGTTTCATGAATCATTCTCCACCGAATTTCATAAATTAGTGATAAATACTCACCAATCGGGCATCTGGACTACCACTGAGTAACCCCCTGAAATAGTGCAAGTGTACTCGGCAATGATGCACGAATGAGCATCCAAAATATGGACAAATGAGAAATCCCGCACAAAACATGAGAGATGATATAACAATATTAAAATAATGGAGAAGCGCCCATGGGCCGGGCCCACCGGCCGGCCGGTCGTGCCCTAGCCGTGGCCGGTCCCATGCTTCCTCCATTATTTTTCCTTATTTTGTTGTTTCCATAAACTCATGAAGACTCCTCCATCTCAGCAACTTTCCTTGTTTGAGCAAAACTAATGGTTTCTCCATATTTTGTGGTTTCCCCAATTTTGTGTAGTTTCACGAAAAATAATAATAAAAAACAGGGAAAGGTGTTGCGGGACCGCGCAACTTGGAGGGACGGCCATGCCCTAGCCGTGGCCGGTCCCACACCTTGCAATACCTAATCTTTCACAAATTGTTATTTTTCTTATCTTGTGAAACTTTCCAAAAATCGTGGTTTCTCCATATTTTCTCAAATATTGCGCAAATCATGAAAAAACCAAATGTCATCATGGTCGCATGACCGACTGGGCTACTCACGAAAAATATATTAAAATATTATTATTTTAATATTCACAAAATATTGATAAAACGAGCATACTTTCTCATTCGAGCAAAATTGAGGATTTCGGTCAAAGATCGAACTCTTCTGAAAATCCGAAATATTGCTCAAACACACATCAGAAAATGTCGGAACTCTAATGACTAAGACACGAGCATTATGGAGACACGTGCATGCTCCCTTGAACGACCAAGGGCGGCTCTAAGGCTTGCAATAATCCGGTCCCACACGTTTTCATACTTTTGACCTAATTTGCGCAATTGCTCATATTGGGTCCAAACTCTTCACAACCAACTCAGATTTTGTACAAATACCCATCAGCGGTCCCACGACCACCAAGGTCCGGTCTCATGCCATCCATATTGGTTGGTCCTCCACTTTTCTATAATTAGGTTTTATCACCTAATGCTCAATCGAGCACTATTTCAATAAATGATGAAACTGACATTTAATCGTCATTCCTTCACCAACCGGTCAACTCAATACCCTGGCGTACGCTCACTTGAGAAATTGGGCATCACATGGACGTCCATAGTCCCATGTGGTCGGTCCCTCCTTCGCTCATGACCTATTTTCAGCGATTCGTCAATTAATGAGCAATCGATCAAAAATTAGGGTTTCGAACAAACGCTCCACGAATCATCATTCTGAGCAGGATTCAAACACTAATGAATTTATGTTGATCCAACAATCATCATCTGGATTAATTATATAATATTTGGTAGTCTACCAATATTTTAATTAATATTTTATTGGTTCACGACATCCATAAATAATTTGCCGAATTGAGCAATACTTGCTCAGTCCACCAAAATTCAGTAAATTATCAGTAATTTTCTAAATTGAGCAATACTTTTCAATTGCTCGAATATTGATCCAACTATCAATATTCAGTAATTTATCAGTAATTGCTCGAATATTGATCTAACTATCAATATTCGGTAATTTATCAGTAATTGCTCGAATATTGATCCAACTATCAATATTCAGTAATTTATCAGTAATTGCTCGAATATTGATCCAACTATCAATATTCAGTAATTTATCAGTAATCCGTCGGATTGAGCAATACTTGCTCAATTGCTCGAATATTGATCCGACTATCGACATTCGGTAATTAACTGAATTGATCAATACTTGTTCAATTGCCCAACTATCAATATACGTCGAGCAATACTTGCTCAGTTACTCGAATGTTCCACTGAGCAATCCGTCATTCATGCTCAATTCAACAAAACCTAGACTCATTGTCTAAATCAGTCAACGTGACTAATTAAATACACGTCTGTCATGCAGACTCCATGATTCGTGAGCCATCAATCACGTCACAAATGGGGGATATCACTTAGGTTTTGGTCTGGTGGCCTACAGCACGTGGATTCATTCACAACGAGAAATGTGAGTAAGTCGTGTCAACAGTTGGAGGAGTTAGCAAAGTAGTGGGTGAGTGATCAACTAAGTCTCTGCACGACCTGGAACTGGTTTCACCACGATCTCCCACTTTCTCACTCTTTCACTCAACAAACCGTCGCACTTACAGGGATTAGGGTGTTCATCATTCTTGCAATATAAATAAGTCTAAATCGAGGACAACAGACAACATTATCATCATCGATATTCGTCTACGAAAAACTCGATTAAAAACTTATTCACATAACTCAATTTCAGCAGTTCACCAAAAATTGCAGAAACCTTCAACACATCCACAATCCTTGATCATCACTGATCCCACATAATTCTCAGCTTCCCTCTTACAGATCAACCCATCTCCCTCTTTGCGACCAAATTGACTCTGGAACGGCCATTGACTTGGTTTAGGCCGGAGTCCTACAGATTGATCTCTCGAATCTAAGAACTCCCTTTGCAGTGCATCTGTGTGAGGTTGAGCAGTTTGGCCGGTTCGAGGAATCTCCATCGCACGATGATTCCCTCATTCCCTAAAAAACCAGCAAACCGTTTTTCCCCATCCACAGATTGGAGACCATAGTGAGAGATTAATCTCTCGGTTGAAATCTCTCATTTTCACAAAATGGTCGATCTTAGGTCAGGTTCAGTTACAAATCCTAACGCGAACATCGCTAGCACTAGCAACAATAACAATAATGGTATTCCAGAAACCATTCCTGCTTCCAATAATGGTGGTGACGTTACTCCTCCTGAAATCCATGGGAAAATGACCCACTCTTCGGCCGGCATCCCGAAGAAATCAGATAAAATCCACCCACTATCGCTGATCTCATGAAAGTCCAGGAAGTTCCCGCCAAAAATCAAACTGATATGGCCGCTACTCAGAAGGAGCAATGTAACTACCTCAAAACTCTTACTGACAAGATGTCAGACAAAACTCAGGAGAAAGGAAAAGACAAGGAAACATCTCCAAGCACGGATCCCGAAGTTATTCCAGTCCACGACGATGACGAGGCCCACAAAGCTGCAGAACCCGCTGGTTTCATCACTCGAGAAGACCTGGAATGTTTTATGGAAAATCGGGGAAAGGGACATACACCATCCGTGCACCATCATCAACCTCCATATCCCGCTGCCACGCAAAGAATCCCTCTCCCAAAGGGCTACACTTCTCCAACGTTCACAATCTACAATGGAATGGGGAATGCTCGAGAACACGTTTCTCGATTCATGGAAGCATTAGGAGAGCATGAACACAACCATGTTGTCCATTTGAAGGAGTTTTCAAAATCACTGATGGGTCGAGCGTATACTTGGTACAACAACATCGCACCAGGGAGCATATCGAATTGGGGAGAAATGATTAATGCTTTTTACAGGAAATACTTCTTTGTTTCTGAGCAGGTTACCCTTTCCGACTTAGGAAGGATGGCTCAGAAGAATACTGAAAATCCGAACGACTATGTGAAGAAGTTCAGAATTCAGGCTTTGGATTGTCATGATCCTAATGTTACTGAGCAACAACTGGTGGACTTGGGCATCAACGGAATGATTCCAGTCTATAGAGCCTTATTGGAGAATCTCCGTTTTCAAACATTTTCAGAACTTCATGAAGCGGCGAAGAGATCAGCAACCACTGCTCCATATTTGTTAGAAAGAACAAAAACTGTCAAAATCGAGGAACCGAACGCTCGAAGAAGCACCAACAGGCGTTTGATCAACAAGCAGTATAACGTTGAAGCTTCTATGAATGTTGCTGAAAGGAGCAAGAGAAAAACTGATATACATATTTATATGTCTATTTTTTTTCTCAATTATGTATATTGTTAGTGCTCGATTTTGTATTTATTTTGGCTTTTTATGTCTTTGTAGGTGTTTTTGGAAAAATAAGATTTTGCGGCGAAATTGGCTCGAAAAGTGTTTTTTTGCGTTCATGGGAAGACATTTGCTATTCGGACCCTCACTTTGGATAAGGGGTAACCTAATTACTAAGTGGCATCCCATTTCCAGGCAGTTGTTAATCGTACCCCTACTCTGGATAGGGGGTGACCATCTTCTACATTTGAATTATCAGTTTTGGCGGGAAAATGAACCATCACACCTGTAGATTAGGGTTCGAGATTCAAGCGATATTTAAAGAGATTCAAGGGAAGATTATTGTTGGGATGATCCTGCTAGAGTATAATGGAGCTGGTAAGGGTGTTTTGATCGACCATAATTGACAGCATGATCGTGTTGGAGCAGAACGGAGAGGAACTATCACGGACATCCTGATTCGGTAGAAGGTAGAGTTATATTCGGATTTGGTTGTCGGGTTGGATTGGTAGGAACCTATTTTGATTAAACGGGGAAGGTAAGGCGGCCAGATTTGAGAAAAGATGAGTAGTTATCGATTTGCATCAAAACAGAGAGTTGTATATATTCTCGGTAATTTTTAGATTATTCCGGGAAAGATACAGGTAGATAAGGAATTTTGATTCTCTGTTGAAGTTAAGACTATGTTTGAGAGAGTCTGGGACGTCGGATTTGGTTTGGAAGACGCGTGAAAAGCAAAACAGGGAGTGTTTGAAGCCGCGTATGAGGATATGGAAAGAATAGATAAAACCCGTAATTTTGGCAAAAAGAAAAAGGAGATTTCTTGGAGATTAAATCGACCTGTGGGCTATAAAAGGAGTTGGGATAGCTCATAGAAGAGGGACGAAGCCTTTCAGAGAAGTTTAGAACACCACAGAGCTCCAGAGATCGAGTTGCGGGAAAAATACCTTATTCTGCTGCTGCTGCTGAAGAGGAAGAATACGAAGAACATTGACGCACAAGTATCTGTCGCAGAACACTATCGCTATTCAACAGCAGAACCCATCTATCGGTTATCAACAGTAATTGCATTAGGTCTTTAGCTACTGTTTCCTCTTTGTAACAGAGATTCTGCAACACCTTCACACTGTTGCGAATCGGCTGTGTTATCACTTTTTCACCTACTTGTACACTTTTGAGCTATAAAAACATAGTTTGAGAACATGGTTAATATGGGGAGCTAAACCCCATTGCTGAGGCGATAGAGGAAGCTATTTTTCCAACGAAAAGTGGTATATTCTTATTTATTTATTTATCACAATTATTTTTATGATTGTTTTGCTTTGAGTGAAAATTGTTTGAATGATTCTTGTTAAGCAATTGTTATTTCTTTTGATAGAGCATGCTTGGACCTAGGTTTTTGATGTTCTATGCTTCGGATTTACACTTGTTATTTTGAGAATCTACTTGTTGCAATAGTTTAGAATCAAATTGAATGAAAAAATTGCATGAATATAAATATTGGATTAAATCACTTTGAACTTGGAAAATAGTGGAATCTTAGCCTCAGTGTTCTTTTAATATTGATATCAACTTTGATTGAGTTTTCTATAATTTTTAGGGAGTTTTCTATTTTAATATTAGAATTTAAGTCTAATTAATATCCTTCGCAAGTCTGAGAATCAAACCACTTTTACCACTATCTACAAATTACAACAATTTTTGGCGCCGCCGACGCGGACTTGTTTTTAGGGTTTTAAATTTATTTTATTTTTATTTATTTTATTTATTTTATTATTTTTGTTCTTTTTTATGTTCTTGGGTATTTATCTTGTGTCTACAGGTTCTGGATCATAAAGAAAATTGAGTCAAAGAGTTTGGTGATTTCATAAAGACTTGGAGCTAAAGATTAAAGCAAAAAGGACAGAAAAGAAGACAATTTTATTTTAGACAATTTTAGTTTAGGGTTTGTTTATTTTCTTTTAGAAAAAAAAAACTGTATTAGAGTTTATTATTTTTGTAATTTTTCTTTTCTTTTTGGACTTTTGGACTTTGGGACATTATTTTTTTATTACCCTACGGAAGGGTACTTTAAATATAAACTATTTGCAGAGAAGGAGGACAATTACGATATTCTCTCTGCACCTTGGGTTCGTACACTTGACATCGGAGTCAGTGGCCCGAGTCGACTACAACCGATTCATCCCTCGTCTGGAACGGGAGGTAAGATTCTAAACACTCGCGAATCCCCTGTCATCGAGTTACTGGATTCCTTTGTATGCATATGTGTTGAGGACTGAATACGGACATTTATTTTTCTAGTAAAGGGCAAGGCCTGGCCATACAAGATAAGGGTTCGGATTTCATCACCGTTCTCTTCTTGCACGCTTTAGGAACACGTAACCTACGCGAACCTAAGCCTAAAATTTCGACTAGAACGAGACCGATAGGGTAACGAGATTAACAGGAAAGTCATTCGAAAAATATTGGTTACTCTTTTAAGCATACTTCGAAGTTCTTGACGGTTTCTGTAAGTTGAATGTGTGACTGCGCCGCCTTGTAATATCGGTGAGGCCTTGGGTGTCAAAGCTCCATCGAGCTTCCCTCGCCTCTATTCAAATTATTTTAACTCGGATTGATTCCAGAGGGGTTCGCTTAAATTGTAACGAATTCCATTTCGAAGGATTAGAAGCTGGTCTAGAAACAACCTAAGTGGAGCCATCATGATTTTTGTTTGCTAGAAATCAATAGGTTTGATTTGGTTGAGTCAGCCTTGTTTTGTGATTGAATAGAATCCCCTTCCTTATTTTTTTTTTTGCATGCCTGAACGTAAAAGAGACGCCCTAGGTAGATTTGTTAAATAGAAACCTAGTAGTTCTAAACGTCTCGATTACCTCAATTTAGAAAGTACGATTTTTGAAGAGTCTGTTTTTGAACGTTCGCTTGAGGATACGATCCCTAATATTCCGATAGTGCCAGAAATGGAAACTTTAAAATCTTTGTTGAATCCGACTAGGACTACTCGTCCTTCGTGTATTAAGTTAGCTGAAATGGAGGCACCCTATGAACTGAAACCTGGGAACTTACAGATGCTCCCAATATTTTTAGGGAAAGAAAATGAAAAACCCTATTACCATGTTAGGGATTTTGAGGAAATTTGTAGTACTCTAAGAATTAGAGGCTTGGATGATGATGCTTTGAAACTTAGGTTATTCCCATTTTCCCTGAAAGATAAGGCCAAGTTGTGGCTATATAGTTTGGACTCCGAGTCAATTGAGACATATGAACAACTTACATCTGCCTTTTTCAATAAGTTTTTCCCTAGGCACAAAACATCGTCTATTAGGACGCAAATATGCACATTTTCACAAAAAGAGGGAGAATCTTTATATATGTATTTGGAAAGGTTCAATGATTTATTATCCCAGTGTCCTCATCATGGTTTAGAAAAGGTTAGGCTAGTTCAGATCCTTTATGAGGGTTTAGATTATTCTACAACGACCATGGTTGAGCCTCTATGCACTGGTGGATTTGAAAACCAAACTGTTGATGCGGCGATGAAATTTTTTAATGAAATCGCCGAAAAAACCCAGCAATGGAAAAATAGCAGGGCACCCCAGAAAACAATTCTTTTAAGTAGAGGAAACGTTAATAGGGTAGAAGGAGGCTATGAATCAGATGCCAAAATTGTTGTTATAGCAAAAAGGTTAGAAGCTTTAGAAGTGGGCCAGACTAGTGGTAGAGTGGAGCCTTTTTGGGAAGGCCAGAATATTGAAGAGAAAGCCAATGCTTTTTATAATAACACTAGATTTGATAACCGTCAAAAGATTGACCCATATTCAGAAACCTATAATCCTGGTTGGAGAAACCATCCGAACCTTCCGTGGTCTAAGGGCCAAAGTCAAGGTCAGTTTAGTAATTCTAATCCCCCCCCAGGTTTTGGCTATACTAAGAATCCTTCAGGACTAGCTCAGTTTCAGAATCAGTCAGATAAGAAAATCTTAAGTTTAGAGGAATCTCTCGCCTTGTTAACTCAGCAAACTGCAAAATTTCAGTTATCCGTAGAACAGAGTCTACAAGATAGTAACAGGATAGGACAAGAAAATAGTCAGCTATTTCCGAGTTAAAAACCCAGGTTGGTCTGATAAGTGATTCTTTGAGAGAAAAAGGTAAGTTTCCTAGTCAAACACAACCCAACCCTAGAGGAGTTCATGAATTAGGTACAAAACCATCGAATCAATTGAATGTTGTTAGAACCCTTAGGAGTGGTAGAGTTGTAGACAATAAGGTAACCATGCCCGATAGTGAACATACTGTAGTTCACCCCTCAGAATCTCACCTCTCAGGACCAGTAGCTGAGGAGACTGATAAAGTTTCTGATGATGTGAATTCGGTTACTGAAGGGTCTGATTTTATGCCTAGATCCCCATTTCCCCAACTATTAATACCAACAAAAAAGGAGTCGAACTTTAATGACATATTGGGGGTTTTTAAGCAAGTTACCATAAACCTTACTTTATTATATGCAATTAGGAAAATTCCTGCTTATGCCAAGTTCCTTAAGGATATGTGTACGCGAAAGCGAAAACTTATCGTCCATAAGAAAGCCTTTTTAGCTAGTCACGTAAGTTCAATCATTCAGAACACCACAACTACAAAGTACAAAGACCCAGGTTCTCCTACCATTGCTTGCACAATAGGTAACTTCCGGGTAGAAAAAGCTTTACTTGAATTAGGAGCCAGTGTGAACTTACTGCCATTCCATGTATACTTACAACTAGGACTTGGTGAAATGAAACCTACTCAGATGACACTGCAGTTAGCTGATAGGTCTGTTAAAATCCCTCGAGGTGTTATCGAGGATGTTATTATTGAGGTCGACAAGTTTATTTATCCAGTGGATTTCGTGGTCCTAGATACCCAACCTGTCCCTGACCCAGAGAACCAGATACCTGTGATTTTAGGTCGCCCATTTTTAGCTACGTCTAATGCGATCATTAATTGTTGAAATGGTGTGATGAGTTTATCTTTTGGTAATATGACTATGGAGATGAACATTTTTAATGTCAGTAAGCTACCTCATGAGCTAGATGACACATGTGTTGAAGAGGTTAACATGATAGAATCCTTAGTTCAGGAGTCATTACCAAACATTTTGTCTGAAGACCCATTAGAAATTTGTCTATCCCATTTTGGTTTAGATTTTGACGACGATAGCACTATTGAACAGGTGAATGCTCTATTAGATTCTACCCCCATGTTAGACACTGATAGATGGAAAGCTAGGTTCGAACCATTACTAGTTTTTGAGACTACCCTAATTCCTTCTTTAGAAAAACCCCCGAAGTTGGACCTTAAACCACTACCCAGTACTCTAAAGTATGTGTTTTTAGGCCCATCTGAGACTTTACCTGTGATTGTAGCTTCCGATTTGGATAGTGATCAGGAAAGTAGGCTAGTAAATGTACTTCAAGACAATAAGGAAGCTTTAGGGTGGACTATAGCAGACATTAAGGGTATAAGTCCTACTGTGTGTATGCATCAGATTCATTTAGAGGAAGACTCCAAACCTTCTAGGGAGATGCAACGTCGACTGAACCCTAACATGAAAGAGGTAGTTCGAAAAGAGGTGCTTAAGTTGTTAGATGCGGGTATTATTTACCCAATTTCAGACAGTAAGTGGGTCAGCCCTGTTCAGGTTGTCCCCAAGAAATCAGGTATCACTGTAGTCCAGAATGATAATAATGAATTAATCCCAAACCGAGTGACCAAGGGATGGCGTGTGTGTATTGACTATAGGAAATTGAACAAGGTCACAAGGAAGGATCACTTTCCCCTTCCTTTTATCGACCAAATGCTAGAGCGATTAGATGGACATTGTCACTATTGCTTCTTAGATGGCTACTCCGGTTATAATTAGGTCGTTATTGCCCCAGAAGACCAAGAGAAAACCACTTTTACCTGTCTCTTTGATACCTTTGCGTATAGTTGCATGCCTTTCGGGTTATGTAATGCCCCTGCGACTTTTCAGCGTTGTATGATGAGCATATTTTCTGATATGGTAGAACGGTTTTTTGAGGTCTTTATGGATGATTTTTCAGTGTTTGGTTCATATTTTGATGAGTGCTTGCATCATTTGACATTAGTGTTGACTAGGTGTAAGGAAAAGAATTTAGTGCTTAATTGGGAAAAATGCCATTTCATTGTTGAATCAGGAATTGTCTTAGGGCACATCGTTTCTTCAAAGGGTATAGAGGTAGACAAAGCCAAAGTTGACCTTATTAAGACTTTACAGGTCCCAAAAACCTTAAAAGATATTAGGTCATTCTTAGGGCATGCAGATTTTTACCGTTGATTCATTAAGGATTTTAGCTTGATTTCTAGACCTCTTTGCAATTTGCTTGCAAAAGATGTTAAGTTTGTCTTTCATGATGCTTGCTTAAAGGCTTTTGATAAGCTTAAAACTTTTCTCACTACTGCCCTGATAGTCAAGGCACCTAACTGGAGCCTACCCTTTGAAATTATGTGTGATGCTTCATATTATGCTATAGGCGTTGTGCTAGGTCAGCGAGAAAACAAATTACTCCATGTAATTTACTATGCTAGCAAAACTCTGAATGATGCCCAGATGAACTATACAACTACCGAGAAGGAATTGCTAGCCATCGTGTTTTCCTTGGATAAGTTTAGATCCTATTTATTAGGTTCTAAGATCGTAATCTATACTGATCATGCTGCTTTGAAATACCTTTTGTCTAATAAGGATACCAAACCTAGATTGATTAGATGGATCCTTTTGTTACAAGAATTTTGTCCAGGCATTAGAGACAAAAAGGGTGCAGAGAATGTAGTAGCAGACCACTTGTCTAAGCTAGTTGTTAGTTCCCCTAATAATTCCCTTCCTATAAGGGATAGTTTTCCTGATGAACAATTGTTCTCTGTTTCCCAATCACCTTGGTATGAAAATATAGTGAATTATCTTGTTACTGGTCGAATGCCTCAACATTGGGGTAAGCAAGATCGTTCTAGGTTTTTAGCCGAGGTTAAGCATTTCTTTTGGGACGATCCTTATCTGTTTAAGTATTGTCCTGACCAGATTAGTAGGAGATGTGTATCTGAGAGTGACCAGTCTAGTATTATGTCCTTTTGTCATGAACATACATGTGGGGGCCATTTTAGTGCTAAGAAGACTACTGCTAGGTTTTTGCAGTGTGGATTTTACTGGCCTTCGTTGTTTAAAGATTCCCATAGTCATTGTGTTTCTTGTGAACGTTGCCAGAAGTTAGGAACCATTTCCTGTAGAAATATGATGCCTTTGAACCCTATTTTAGTGATTGAGGTCTTTGATGTGTGGGGCATTGATTTTATGGGTCCATTTCCTATTTCGTTTGGTTATCTTTACATACTTGTCGTTGTAAACTATGTGTCTAAGTGGTTTGAGGCGGTTCCGTGTAAAACGAATGACCACAGGGTCGTAATCCAGTTTTTGAAAGAGAATATACTTACACGTTTTGGTACGCCGCGAACTATAATTAGTGATGGAGGTTGACATTTTTGTAATAGACCGTTTGCACTTTTAATGACACAATATGGCATTACCCACAAAGTAGCTACCCCATATCACCCACAGACTAGTGGTCAGGTAGAGGTCTCCAATAGGGAAATTAAGCGTATTTTAGAGAAAACAGTTAATCCTAATAGGAAATACTGGTCATCGAGGCTTACTGATGCCTTATGGGCTTACCGTACTGTGTTTAAGACACCCATTGGAATGTCACCTTATCGTTTAGTGTTTGGCAAGGCATGTCACCTGCCTGTTGAGTTAGAGCATCGAGCGTATTGGTCTATTAAGAACTTAAACTTTTCACTTGACAAGGCAGGAGCTCAAAGAAAGCTCCAGCTCAATGAGTTGGACGGGATTCGTAGAGATGCATACGATAGTGCTAAGGAGTATAAGAACAAAATGAAACTTGTGCATGATAGGAATATTTTACGAAAGTCATTTTCTCCAGGTCAAAAAGTTCTTCTATATGACACTCGGTTGCATCTATTCCCTGGGAAGTTGCGCTCTCGATGGACCGGTCCTTTTGTGGTCCGTACTGTTTTTTCTCATGGCGTTGTTAAGATTGAGACACCAGATGGTAGTAGTTCTTCGAAGGCTAACGGTCAACGATTGAAGCCCTTTTTAGAGCCTTTTCCTACAGGTGATGTTGAGGAGGTCCTTCTGGAGGACCCTGTTTACCTTGATTGACCATCAAGGCGATTTTGTATGCTGTATATTATTTTTGTAGGTTTTTGGTTACACTTCACCCAGGTACTATCTTTCCGAATTCTCTCTTTACTATTTCCTCATGTTACTTATATTTTTGGTACTATTCTTTAATTAGAAGCATTGAGGACAATGTTAGATTTAAGTTTGGGGGTGGGGTAGAACTTTTTGTTACTTTTTAGGTGCATAATTAAACTCCAGAGCCTAGAAATTTATGCCTATTAAGGATGGCACTAACCAATCTAAGTGGATGGAAGCATTTTGGTTATAGGAGTTGAGGAACCAATCTGACTAGATGGTAACATCTAAAGAGTCTATTCATAAAATCACAGAGCTCAGGTGTTAGAAATAACATGATAGTTTCACCATATCTCGTTGAGTCCTTTTCACTTCTGTTTTTATTTTGTTTTTTTTTTAAACTATGTTTCTCTAAGTGATTAGGTGGGGCTCACGATTCAAGTTGTTACCAATGCTAGGGTGAATTGGAGTGATTGAGATACAAAAAAAATAAATAAAATTGAGACCAGACCATCAGACCAACTAGAATAAATTCAATAAAGTCGACCAATGGAACCCTTGTATATGCCAGTTGTGTTGACCTAGAGTTAGGATTATCGACCACTGGTACCCTTGTATATGCCAGTGTGTTGATATTAGTCAGACTAGTATCTCAGTCCATTAGGATAGGTTTATTTTAGCGGAGGCCTTCAGACAAATATGAGAAACACTGTTCACCTAGTAAACATCAAAACCATCTATGTTTTTCTCTATATCCATCTTCTTGATCTATCCATGTGATTAGTTTTGACTCCAGATATTGATGTCCATAGTGTGACTATCTGAGTAGAGCTCTGTCACTTATATATGAATTTTAGTATGCTTCAGTGCAAACTCGTGTACAACAATTGGAAATTCGCATCAGGATATTTCCTCCTGTAGTCAATAAGTATGCCAACCAAGGAGATTCTTTAGTGCCTTCCAAGGTTCTGTGTAGATAGCTAGGGTCTGGAGTATAAAGGTTTTGTGGGTATACCTCTGGTAAGCCCTCCGGAGACAACACTCCGCC
Source organism: Papaver somniferum (assembly GCF_003573695.1). Lineage (NCBI taxonomy): Eukaryota > Viridiplantae > Streptophyta > Magnoliopsida > Ranunculales > Papaveraceae > Papaver > Papaver somniferum. The sequence goes on along the minus strand of NC_039368.1, from coordinate 55,167,645 downwards.
ACTAGAGACACCTAGGGGTTTAAAGGCTTATTGCATACGCTAAATGCAATCGACGTTACCTGCGACAGTGAGTTAGGATTTTATTTTCTAGATTTGATTTGCTCGAGGACTAGCAAATAATAAGTTTGGGGGTATTTGATAGACACATTTATATGTCTATTTTGTTCTCAATTATGTATACTATTAGTGCTCGATTTTGTATTTATTTTGGCTTTTTATGTCTTTGTAGGTGTTTTTGGAAAAATAAGATTTTGCGGCGAAATTGGCTCGAAAAGTGTTTTTTTGCGTTCATGGGAGGACATTTGCTATTCGGACCCTCACTTTGGATAAGGGGTAACCTAATTACTATGGGGCATCCCATTTCCAGGCAACTGCTAATCACACCCCTACTCTGGATAGGGGGCGACCATCTTCTACATTTGAATTATCAGTTTTGGCCGGAAAATGAACCATCACACCTGCAGATTAGGGTTCGAGATTCAAACAATATTTAAAGAGATTCAAGGGAAGATTATTGTTGGGATAATCCTGCTAGAGTGTAATGGAGCTGGTAAGGGTGTTTTGATCGACCATAATTGGCAGCATGATCGTGTTGGAGCAGAACGGAGAGGAACTATCACGGACATCCTGATTCGGTAGAAGGTGGAGTTGTATTCAGATTTGGTTGTCGGGTTGGATTGGTAGGAACCTATTTTGATTAAGCAGGGAAGGTAAGGCGGCCAAATTTGAGAAAAGATGAGTAGTTATCGATTTGCATCAAAACAGAGAGTTGCATATATTCTCGGTAATTTTTAGATTATTCCGGGAAAGGTTTAGAATCAAATTGAACGAAAAAATTGCATGAATATAAATATTGGATTAAATCACTTTGAACTTGGAAAATAGTGGAATCTTAGCCTCAGTGTTCTTTTAATATTCATATCATCTTTGATTGAGTTTGCTATAATTTTTAGTGATTTTTCTATTTTAATATTAGAATTTAAGTCTAATTAATATCCTTCGCAAGTCTGAGAATCGAACTACTTTTACCACTATCTACAAATTACAACAAAAACTGAGGCACAACAACACAAGAATGCTCCTCCGGCGTGTCACCCTCCAAAAGCACCAAGGAAGGACAACCAGACCAGAAACACGCAGCCATAAGTTCAGCCTCAACAGAACGATCAGGAAGCGCATGACTTCCCTTTTCCTGTTGAAGAAGTGATCAAACTATTAGAAGTCTGGATTCAAGATGGTGCAATCAAATTACCTTCCGTCAAAAAGGAACCAACTGAGGAAAAAATGGAAAATGCACGCTACTGCTATTTTCATAGGTATGTTAGTCATCCAACAAGTGATTGCAGAACTTTGAAGTACATATTCAAAGAGAAGGACGACTCAGGGGAACTGGGGACTGAAGGAGTGCACATAAATCCTCTCCCTATTAGAACGTTTGCACTCTCCGAGCAACCGGTCAAGGAAGCAGTTCAATCCTTAATTGAGCATGTCTGTGATTGTCAAAGGCTCAAAGAGATGACATGTTTACTGTACTAAACCACATTGTGTCAGGAAAACGACTAACAATTCAGGAGACGCTCCCTGAACCTCCAGCAACAGACAAAGATATGTATGACTGGGGACTTCTCACTACAGTCCATCTCAAGGGAAATGAATTCAAGCGAGCGTTGGTCGACGTTGGCACTGTTGTTAACATCATCCCCTTGAAAACCCTCTAAGCCGCTGGAATCACTCGACAAGAAGCAGCTCATGCTTCTATCTCAATCAGAGACCATGAAGGAATCTCCAGAGATGCTTACGGTTACATCATTCTCAAGATAAGGAATGATTCAATCTGGACAGAAACTAAATTCTTCATAATTAAGGAGGATCCAGGATATGACATGGTCCTTGGGAGAGTATGGATCCATGATGGAAAAGTTGCTGCGATATCATCATCTTCAGCTGCGCATTTCTCCATTGAAGAAAGCTCTGACTCGGAAGATGATCAACCGTTCGAGCATTTGGGAAAAGTCGAAGCCTTGATGGAACTCACACAAAAACATGGGGAAAGCGCCCACGAATTCGTCAGAAGGTTTCGCACTCAGGCAAGTTTCATTCCCCTTGATGCGTATGTATTACCAACTTTCAAATATGCTACCCTAGTCCGGGGACTCAGTTCTGCTCGAAACATAGCTATCACCAAACGTTATGAATGGTTAGTTTCGCCTCAGCAATACTTCACTAAGTGGTTAGATGCAGAACCTCTCAAAATTCAACACTCCACCAACACAATCATCTCCAGAATAATGGCCGAGTTTGATAAACAATATCCTAGATGCTTCCCTCTGCGCGAGTATCCACATGTACCGCAACCATGGAACTCCACTGCTTGGGGAATCCCAAATCAGCAAAAGATATTCAAAGCACGTACAACCAAGCCTAACAAATTCCAGGAAGGAGACCTAGTACTTAAGGCAGCTAAACGTGATCTCTATTCTGCAAGGAGCTCCAATTGGGAAGGACCTTTTATGGTTGCAATATCCATAATTGGAGGATACTACAAGTTAATCAACATTGATGGCAGGACCACACCAATAATTCATGATAATTGGCTCAAAGCTTTTGATGTCTGAGGTATTCGGCAATTCAGACGTTCCCTACCAGACACATAAATATTTGGTTTGCTTTTAGGATTTTCTTTCACATGTATTTTCAATTCCTCCAAAACGTTTGCAATATTTGCATCCAGTATTTGAATTCAGCAATTTATCAGAGTTCCTTATTTAAGAAAAATCTCTATCAGATCCAAAATTCAAAAGAAAATCCTCAGCCACTCATAAGTTCAAAACCAATCAAAAGTTCAAAACCAAAATAAAACCTCACATCTCTCAGGAGTTCAATGATCGGAGATTATCGAAAAAAAAACACTAAAGAAAGCCATCAAAGTATGATTTCTGCTTCTCAGCATTTTCCAAGACTTGCAAAGCCGCTTTCTCCAACTCCAGCTTTTTGGTCAGCTCAGCAATCTTGGTCATTTTCTCCATCATAGCGTCACTTATAAAAGGGATTTTCTTCACTACTGCATCCTTGATGGCGTTGATCTTATGACGGATCCACCTCAAGTTAAATCCAAGTCTCTCAGAATTCTCCAAGTTTTACTCCCAATCAAAGAGCACATCTCGAGTAACAGTATCTCTGGCCCTGGTTAGTATATCATCTATAACACGCAATATGTTTCCTAATTGCATTGTCAAGAAGTAGCTACGTTCAGGGTCTCTTGTAACGACAATATGGCCATACATCTTCCACAATTTCTCATACATGTTGGCATACCCTGTGGGAACGCTGAATCCGCCAACAGATACGTGATATGGGAGTAGCGCACCAAAGGGAGGCTCACAAATAATCCCTGCATTGGGATATTCGTGTATTACTATATGATTCTCAACTACTGGAGAAGCCTCTATTGTCATTGCAACATCCTATTCTGGGACAGTCTCTTCTGATCTTGGCTCAGTTTCAACAACAACTAGAGTCTCAGTTTCCTCCATGGCTCTCGCAGCAATATCCTCATAACCCGGAGGTGCATAAATCTTTTCTATTCTTGGTTCGGTTTCAACAGCAAATGGAGTCTCAGTTTCCTCCACAACTTCAACAACGATATTGTCATAACTTGGAGGTGCAGAGCTGGTGATTCCACTACTTCGATTCACCACATTGCTCTAATTATCAACATTGATTCTGTCACTCTCAACTTCAATATTTGGTACCTTATGTGAAGATTACATGGGATTAGAATGATTCAAGCATGGAAATCAAAGACAACCATAAAATTCAGAATTTAAGTGAACTAACATCATCTAAGTTTCTTATTCTACACCCAAGCAATGCGCAAATAGTGCAGAAGTCATGAAACACGTTTTCAAACAAGCTCAGCTGAAGAGATTTTACACTTATCTATATTCAACGGCGAGCTGGGAGTAATTGGTAAGGAATTTAAGGTTGGGTCATATAACATTATCTTTGCATGGATGTTATCTATAACATATCAAAATTTCGTAGCAATCGGATGAACAATCTAGGAGATGTGGCCAAAATATCGGACAACATACAATCTGAAAAAATTCTGAAAGTCTCCTGGAAGTTCACTATTTCGCCTTTTTCAGGCCCTAAACATGCTCAAAGTTCAAAAATATTCTTTACACAAAGCTTGGAAATATCCTGGGCTTGAAGATACATATGCAGACCGCGAAAATATGACTTCAGACGAGGATCCTACAGTGTTTCTAGTAAAATCTGAAGTCAGAAATTTTTTGGTGACGTATTTCGGCAAAGTTGTCCATAAATTTACATGGATTCTCATTCATTCATTCATTCATTCACAAATCAACAATTTCATACTTATATGAAGAAATTACAAGATATATACTTACTAGAGGAGTCTCTAAATCATTTGAAGGCTCGACAATGCCAGAATCTCCATTGGCAACCCCGTCATCTTCACTCGTTTCGGGGTTTCGGGAATTCTCCATATTCTCACGTCCCAAAGAGGAGTGTTCTTCATCAACATGATGCTTATCTATAATGATTTCCTCCTGGATCCATCAACAATAGTCATCATTATTTCATTCAAGGAAATGCTGAAATCACTCACATGAAAGGATACTCACATCAACCTCTCCATCGATGTTGGATTCCTGAATTGTTTGTATGATGAAAGAAGAAGACCGTAAATAACCGATGGAGCAAAAGTCTGAAACAGATTAACGACATTCTTTTGGAATCCTAAATTGCATGGACAAGAAAATCGCAACAGAAGTATTAACAACTTACCAAAGAAGCCGCTGGAGACTGCGTATTATTTGCTATCATTTTATAATTCATCCTATTCCCGCTTTCTCCGCCCTGTGGACTTTCTTGCCATTCGGAGAAGTCCACATGAATTCGAGGTATCACAGCACGACCACCCTACGATGAGTTGATCGAAACAATCAAAGGTATAATTATCATGCTTTTACCAAAATCATAAGAGAATATCTACATGTGAGGATTCTGGAGATGTTTTCCTTTTATCACCACTGGAAAGAGGTTTCAACCGAGGGTGACCAAGAGTATTTCATCAAAAGAAAACACCCGTGTCGGAGAGTTGACATCCACTGCAAAATTATATAAGCGCTCGAGTTGCTGATTCCAGAATTCTGCATAACCTGGAGTTACATAAACATCTCGGTCGGTAAAAGAAGACAAATAATCGTTCCCTTCCACATGTGTGTTATCTAAATGAGCCTTCAGATACTCAACCGATAGTTTACTCATTCGATGACCTGGAGCACACTGGTCGAGCCGCTCTGTCAATATTGTATTCTTCCACCTGGAATTCTCCTTGTGTCACTGACACTATGTAACCAGGAGTGCAACTCAACATAAAAAATTTCTCCCCTTCACTCAACTCAGTGCCAGACTTCAAATTGATGATCTCTTTAGTATCATTGAAAGTGATCAATTGCGAGAATAAAGGAGCAACTGTCGTCCATGGACGAAATTTGAATTCAGATTCAATGTCTAAAATACTAGCAAAGCAGGTCTTTTCCCGTGGTCGCTTTGTAGACCAGCGCATAATCCTAGCACTATCTTTCTCAAGGATGATATGACGGGTATCCACCTTGGGTCCTTGCAAGAGGCTACGAGGAGTTGGAGCATATTTCTCAAGGTGCTCCCACATTAAGGCTTGGAGGAATGCGGTATTAGCATATGTCTCAATTTTCATGAAACCATTGGAGACGCTGGAATCCATGACTAAAGAATCCAGATTAGCAAACAGTGAACCCAGAAACAAACTACCAATGGGGAGTTTCTCACCTTTACCCATTTTTATATCAAAAGGGATCACAAACGGCTTCAATAAATGTCCACTGTCTTCAAGTATTTCTCGGGAGATCCACAAACATAGAAGAGCAGCAATGTTCAACGTATCAGGTTCTTCAGGAATCACGTCTCTAGGCCACCAGTGTTTCATCCATCGAGCATAGCAAACTATAGGCGACTCATCATGCTCTTGCATTTTGGCATCTAGAACACTAGATATCGCATTTTCCTCCGTTGAGAGTTCTTCAGAGAAATTACCAGTAATTGGGAGATGCAATAAAGCGAATACATCCTTCAAGGTGACAGTGAATTCTCCCCATCTGCATATGAATATGTGAGTAGGAATGCACCAACGAGCGAGCAGAGCCACCATACCTGGTATGTCGTGATTGATCACCAAATCCCCAGTTGCTTGAATAACTCGTGTCATCTGTGCACAATCCAGCATAGTTCTTACATGACTATAGCCCAACATATGACGTGCCCATCCGGAGAAATGCGCCAGGGGTTTTCGAGAAAGTTTGAGTTCCACGTAAGAACCCAAATAGTGCTTCCCACTCAAACAGAACCTGATTATTGTCTGAGGAGTTACTAGCTTGTTCTGAGTAGTGCTTCTCGGATTTATGAGCAACCGGAATGCAGAACCTGGAGGACGCCTTTCGGGTTTGTACTGAAACACGAAGAACTCGTCATTAGCATTTGGGATGTTCTTGGTTTTATCCTCCTTTCTCTTAGAAGCCCTAGAATCATCATGTCTGGAAGATACATCAGCAGAAGCATCCTCTCCATAAGAATCCTCTCTAGAAATTCCTCTCCAGAAGAATCCTCTCTGGAATTGTCCTCTCTAGAAGACTCTTCCCCAGAAGCATCTTCAGAAACGATGTCGTGGTGATCAGTCATTTCTACAAAGTCGTTGTGACATCCACACATAAATTTCATCAGTGGAATTAAAGTGAAGGAATAATCATGATCCTTACGTCAACTTCTGCAAAAATGGTAATCCTCAACTCTTATCTATTTACGATTTCACGAACTTAGTGATAACAACGTAAAACTTTGGAAACTTGCTCGCTTCTCCAAACCTGCAAGGACGAGCAAAATTTAAAGTCAAACACCTGAATGTACATGAAACCATGAATGATCCATATAACCTTCTATATGAACATCCGCTGATTTTTACGTGTACACACACTATAAAATCACCAAACTCATGCGTACACTACGAGTTAACAAATTCACCGAATATTGTTTGCTTTCAACAATTGTTCATAAATCAACTTTTGATTTCGAAACAAAAACGTGAATAAGTCACGTAATTTAAAAAAATAATAATAATAAAATTTCGTGAGCTAATAACTCACGTGAACTTTTATAAAATAAAAAAAAAATTTTTTTGCTCACACGAGCATTTGTCTATAAAACGAGGGTTTTACTATTTTTGTGAAAGTCTACATGTTCCAAACAAAGTTTTGAAAGTTCACACATAAATTTTGTCATGAACTACAATTATTTTCAAAATTTCCTCTAACTCTAAAGATTATTATTTACTGCTTCTATTACGAACGAACCTACGTTCCTAAAAGTATTTGTGAAAGTTCATGCTTTCAAAATAAACTTGGGTTTTTCATGAACCCTCATAAACAAAATTTTCTCTACTGAAACTAGACCATGTCTATTCAATAATATATGTGTCTCTTTCATATTAAAGATTTTTGCTCGTTTCTTAAACTGTTGAACGAACGTGCATACGTATTTTCAAAAGCAACAAAATTTCATAAAACCTACGCATACATGCGCACATGGAATTTTGTTTTGAACAACTCATGGAAAACTCATGAAAACACACAACAATTTTTTTTTGCCGGACGGTGATCGGCGCCGGTGATCTGCTCCGGTGAAGTTTTTCCTTCTCCTCTTGTTGCTGCTCACGTAAAGGTGGTGAAGAGATGAAGTGCTTGGTCGACCAAAAAATAAAAGAATTTTATGACTTTTTCCCTTTTATATCAATTTTATTTCCAAAACCTAATAGATCATGGGTTTCCTTTTTTGGGCTCGGGTCCATAAATCATAAATCGACCAAAACTGGACTTTCCACCGACCAAATCAGCAATGCTTCATCTCTCCGTGGCCGGTCCCATGCTTCCTCCATTATTTTTCCTTATTTTTGTTGTTTTCATAAACTCATGAAGACTCATCCATCTCAGCAACTTTCCTTGTTTTAGCAAAACTCATGGTTTCTCCATATTTTGTGGTTTCCCAAATTTTGTGTAGTTTCACGAAAAATAATAATAAAAAACAGGAAAAGGTGTTGCGGGACCGGGAAACTTGGACGGCCGGCCATGCCCTAGCCGTGGTCGGTCCCATACCTTGCAATCCCTAATCTTTCATAAATTGTTATTTTTCTCGTCTTGTGAAACTTCCCAAAAATCGTGGTTTCTCCATATTTTCTCAAATATTGCGCAAATCATGAAAAAGCCAAATGTCACCATGGTCGCATGACCGACTGGGCTACTCACGAAAAATATATTAAAATATTATTATTTTAATATTCACAAAATATAGATAAAACGAGCATACTGCTCATTCGAGCAAAATCGAGGATTTCGGTCAAAGATCGAACTCTTCTGAAAGTCCGAAATATTGCTCAAACGCACATCAGAAAATGCCGAAACTCTCATGACTGAGACACGAGCATTATGGAGACACGGGCATGCTCCCTTGACCGACCAAGGGCGGCTCTAAGGCTTGCAATAATCCGGTCCCACACGTTTTCACACTTTTGACCTAATTTGCACAATTGCTCATATTGGGTCTAAACTCTTCACAACCAACTCAGAGTTTGTGCAAATACCCATCAGCGGTCCCACGACCACCAAGGGCCGGTATCATGCCATCCATCTTGGTCGGTCTCCCACTTTTCTATAATTAGGTTTTATCACCTAATGCTCAATCGAGCACGATTTCAATAAATGATGAAACTGACATTTAATCGTCATTCCTTCACCAACCGGTCAACTCAAGACCTGGCGTATGCTCACTTGAGCAATTGGGAATCACATAGACGTCCATAGTCCCATGTGGTCGGTCCCTCCTTCGCTCATGACCTATTTTCAGTGATTCGTCAATTAATGAGCAATCGATCAAAAATTAGGGTTTCGAACAAATGCTCCACGAATCATTCGGAGCAGGATTCAAACACTAATGAATTTATGTTGATCCAGCGATCATCATCTGGATTAATTATATAATATTTAGTAATCTACCAATATTTTAATTAATATTTTATTGGGTCACGACATTCATAAATAATTTGCCGAATTGAGCAATACTTGCTCAGTCCACCAAAATTCAGTAAATTATCAGTAATTTGCTAAATTGAGCAATACTTGCTCAATTGCTCGAATATTGATCCAACTATCAATATTCGGTAATTTATCAGTAATTGCTCGAATATTGATCCAACTATCAATATTCGATAATTTATCAGTGATTGCTCGAATATTGATCCAACTATCAACATTCAGTAATTTATCAATGATTGCTCGAATATTGATTCAACTATCAATATTCAGTAATTTATCAGTAATCCGTCGGATTGAGCAATACTTGCTCAATTTCTCGAATATTGATCTGATTATCGATATTCAGTAATTCACCGAATTGAGCAATACTTGCTCAATTTTCCAACTATCAATATACGTCGAGCAATACTTGCTCAGTTACTCGAATGTTCCACTGAGCAATCCGTCATTCATGCTCAATTCAACAAAACCTAGACTCATTGTCTAAATCAGTCAACGTAACTAATTAAATACACGTATGTCATGCAGACTTCACGATTCGTGAGCCATCAATCACGTCACAAATGGAGGATATAACTTAGGGTTTTGGTCTGGTGGCCTACAACACGTGGATTCATCCACAACGAGAAACGTGAGTAAGTCATGTCAACGGCTGGAGGAGTTAGCAAAGTAGTGGGTGAGTGATCAACCAAGTCTCCGCAAGACCTGGAACTGGTCTTACCACGATCTCCCACTTTCCCACTCTTTCACTCAAGAAACTGTCGCACTTACAGGGATAAGGGTGTTCATCATTCTTGCAATATAAATAAGTCTAAATCGAGGACAACAGACAATATTATCATCATCGATATTCGTCTACGAAAAACTCGATTAAAAACTTATTCACAGAACTCAATTTCAGCAGTTCACCAAAAATTGCAGAAACCTTCAATACATCCACAACCCTTGATCATCACTGATCCCACACAATTCTCAGCTTCCCTCCTACAGATCAACCCATCTCCCTCTTTGCAACCGAATTGACTCTGGAACGACCATTGACTTGGTTTAGGCCGGAGTCCTACAGATTGATCTCTCGAATCTAAGCACTCCCTTTGTAGTGCATATGTGTGAGGTTGAGCAGTTTGGCCGATTCGAGGAATATCCATCGCACGGTGATTCCCTCATTCCCTAAAAAACCAGGAAACCTTTTTTTCCCATCCACACTGCGGTAATCCAGTAGCAACTTCCCGGGAGTCACCCATCCCTGGATTACTCCTGCCCGAGCACGCTTAACTGCAGAGTTTCATGTCAACTCTGGAGCCAATTGTGCTGAAAAAGCCTCTGCGTTAAGAAAGGACAAACCATTACTTATATTCTATTCGGCCAACTACTGCCGAATATCGGGGTATTACAATACCACCACCTTAAATTGGATCCTTCCCCGGCTCCAGAATATATGCGTAAGCCCATATCTCTGGCGTTCCCTGCCCCTCATGGGAAACACCTGGACCAACCTCGTCCAGCGTACCCTCGGCAGGTGACCGTCATCGGCTCTGATACCATTTGTAATGACCCGTCCCTCCATCGATATTGTCCCCATTTTTCCAGTGCGGTTATCCGTTTGTGTGGGATTTTCAACGGGCATCGCTGCGGTAATCCAACAAAAACTTCCAGGATGGTCACCCATCCCTGGATTACTCCCGCCCGAGCACGCTTAACTGCATAGTTTTCTGTCAACTCTGGAGCCAATTGTGCTGAAAAGGCCTCGGTGATAAGAAAATAAAAACCACTACTTATATTCCATTCGGCCAAACATTTCTGAATATCAGGGTATTAGAATACCATCACCTTAGATTGGATCCGTCCTCGGCTCCAGAATATACTTAAGCTCAGATCTCCGATATTCCCTGCCCCTCATGAGAAGCACCTGGAACGACCCCGTCCAGCGTGCCTTCCCACCATTGACAGGTGACCCGTCGTCGGCTCTGATACCATTTGTAATGACCCGTCCCTGTACCGATATTGTGCGCACTCATCCACTGCGGTTATCCGGCGGTGTGGGTTTTTTAACGGGCATCGCTGCGGTAATCCAACAGAAACTTCCCGGATGGTCACACATCCCTGGATTACTCTCGCCCGGGCACGCTTAACTGCGGAGTTTTCTACCAACTCTTGAGTCAATTATTCTGAAAATTCCTCGGTGATAGGAAAGAACAAACTTCTACTTATATTCCATTCGACCAACCACTGCCGAATATCAGGGTATTACAGATGTAGAGCTATTCTAGTTTGTTTAAGTTTTCCTGAATTTTAACTTCTTTGTTTGGAAAGAAAGGGGAGTTGTTGATTCTGTCTATCTGATTTATGATCTTTTTGATATTTTTGGAAGGCAAAACAAAGATATTTATTTTCCAAAGAGTAAGTTGTGTACCCAGAGAATGAAGATTGGAAACCAAATCTACAGAAGGGTTGTCACTATTCTCATTATTCCAAGATTTTTTTATTGTTTGAACACAAGTATCTTCCTTCTGCCATGTGTCATAATATTTGAAGGTATATTCAAAGATATTTGTATTAGTATCAAGAGTTAAGGCTATATGACTATGATCTGATCCTACTGCCACTAAATGAGTTAATTTGGATCTAAAAAATTGCAAATTCCAATCTGTATTAGAAACTGCTCTATCTAATCTCTCTTGTATATTGGTTGAACCTGTTCTGTGATTATTACATGTAAACTCATAACCTGTAAAGTCTAAGTCTAGAAGGCCTGTATTATCTAAAATGTGTTTATAATAAGTGCAATCAGGTGGTTTAAAGGGTAGGCCTCCTTGTTTTTCTGATTGATCATTGTATTCCCTTATAAGAATCCATGGTATATTTTGTAGGTTAACTTGATCTTCTATTACACTAAGATAGTCCCACGCAATATTTTTATTAGCAGGATATGGGATACCATAGAACATGTTAATAACCATTTTTTTGACTCAGAGTTGGTTTGAATCAGAATATTAATCATATTTATATTCCATTGGATTATCTCAAAATGAAATCCATCTATCCATGCCACATATAATCCTCATGCTAATCCAATGGGATTGACTATATGAATGTTTGGGTAATCCTTCAGAAGGGATTTCACTAAATGAGGCTGAGATTTTGTCTCCGAAAGGAAAAGAATTTCAGGTTTGTCAGTATTGATTATCTGATGCAAGTGATTTTATGTGAAAGGGTTACCACAACCCTGAACATTCCATGCTATAAATTTCATAATTGATATGGAGTTAACACAGTAATCTAGAGGGTACTAATTAATGGGAATTGTAAGAAGTTAAAACTAAAATTGACTAGAATTTAAAAGTAGATTCAAGCAATTAAGTAAGGTGAAGGAATAACTAACAATGTATTAAGAGATTTATAGAGTGTATGCTATGCTAGCTAATAAAAGAATTCTTGTAAATTAAAAGGTGTAAGTTTAGTAAAGTACATGCGTCTCCTCCTGTTGCTATAAAGGGGTAAAATCTGGGAATGAAATTGGGAGATAACCTTTAGATTGTGTTTTACGTTCGGGTAGATTGGACCCATATTGATCAATTTGTAAAATTTCTTCATCCAATGAAGGAATAAAGCAAATATGTTCAGAAGATGATAAAAAAAATGAAATCTGAAACCGTAATTTTAAAAGCCGATTTTGGCTGAGTGATAGGCGTTTGAAAAATTGATGCAATAATGATTTGGGTATCAAGATTAGGAAAAACGGGAAATGCTGAAGATGAAGAGGATGAGGATAAAATGGAATTAGGGGAAACAAAGAATCCCTAACATTTTCAGAAGATGAAAATGATAGTCTTCTGTTCACTGATATTGGGGATGAATAACTATCCTATTGAACCGGGTTAATGATATCCTGGAGAAGTCCGACCTCATTTTGAAGAGCCGATTCGGACAAGTTTGCAACTTCCATGACTCTGAAACACTCTGAGTTAGCGGATCATAATGAGTCAATTTCCGAGTCAGGTATAGGAATAAAGTCCTCAGCAACTGTAAAAGGGAAAGTTCTTTTACCAAGCACTGATGTGGATACCTACGGCATATCCTTATCTGTAACAAAGGGGCCTAAGACTTCATATGTAATATGTTTAGAGGGATTTTCTTCATGCACATAGGTTCTAAAGATATCATGAAAAGTTTCAAGCACTCCTGGTTGGTTAAAATATGTTTCTACTGGAGCTGGTTTTCCAGTACTATCAAAGTTGTCTTTAGGGTTCCAGATTTGAACTAGTTGATCATTTAACCAGTTCATATCGTCACTTGGACATGGAGAATTTACTGAAATATCATAGATATCTTCAAGTGGTCGACCTTGAAGAATAACACATGAATCTATTTTGTGACTAAGACGCAAACAATGACTACATATTTTGGAAGGAAGGTTGGGGCAGTTGAAGTGAGTAGATGTCACTGGATATCTTCCCACTTTGACAAGAAGATGATCAATAAGTGGTTTTTATATGTTCACCCATACTAAAACTCTTGGTAGATAATCCGAAGACATAATTTCATAGCCTAAGCATACTCTTAATACTTGACCTATCTTACTGGCAATTAAGCCATGCATTTCATGACTTTTGCGTTCATGTTTGGAATTTGAGATAGAGGCCAAAATCGAGACTTTTTTAACCTTATCAGTAAAGATACTCATTCCTTGATAAGCCGTAGTAGTAACTAGGACATTATCAAATGGGTACCAAGGTCCATTTTTAGAAATCCATTTAAAGTCTTATTCAGTACGAAAAGTGATGATGAAGAGATTAGGGTCTACTTCCCGAATTTGAAATCCTATGTTTGCTCACCAGAAATTGTTTAAAGCACCCCTGACTTCCATTGTTTTAGAGTATCCATGGAGAATACTCTTGGTAGAATGATGTTTGGTTTAATGTCATAATCTCTAACATATTCCAGTGGTGTTAGTAGCAATCATATGTTACTATGGTTGGCTAAACGTTGAGCTAGAGATAAACCACTGAGATGTTTGTATAGATTCATCTGCTTTCTCATTAGAAGAATAGAAAGAAAGACACTAGAAGGAGGAACACTCAAGAAGTATGGATGTTGATTAAGAGATTGGGGTATGCAGAAGAATAAGAATAGGAATATATAGGGAGGAAATATTTAAATGTTGTGCCACAAAGGTGATGCTAAAAGGCCCGTGAATGATTGTGAAAAACGAAAATAAAGTATCGAGAAATATATCCAATCCTTGGGCAACAACGGTGTATAATTCAAATATTAAAAAATGTTTAAGGTACTAGGTAGAAAGTTATCTCTTCTACATTGATTGTACTTATTTTGGGAAAAATGACTACCTAGGATCAGAGTTTAGCTGAATCAATTTGGATTGAAGGTAACCTTATTAAAGAAAAAATGTTGAAAGGATAAGAGATTAATTAAATGATATGTAGATGCTTTATGGACATGAAATAGACATTTAGGATTTAAAAAACCTTGGAATATGAGACCATAAAAGGATGAAAATTTCCCGCTAAAGGTCATAATCCAATGTTTAGGATCTACCTAGTAAAGATTTAGAAAAATTTCATCAAAGATTTAGGAGAGGAATTCTAGTTGATTGACTGCACAGTTTGTATGATATGACAGTCCAAGACCCCTTCTGCTTTTTGAGTTTATTGTATCTTATAAAAAGATATACTGATTGTTAAGAAATTTGGGGATAGGTCTATATTATAGGTTTGAAAAATAACTATTGAACGAATAGCTCATTAAGAGATGCTGAGAGAAAGATGGTGCATGTGGGTAAAGATTAGCTAGACCACTAGATTTGTGTAATGTAAAATGTGCAATAAGAATACTAGAATGAGTAGATTGAAAGGGTTATCTTATTCTTTACAATTACTATGAATCTAGTTGGCTTAAAAATTTGGAGAGAGTTTAGGCTAAGACACTTGTGTATTAGAAAATGGTCTACAAAGCGCAGAGAGGAGTATGCTACTGGTTAGTGTAATAAATAGAATAGGCGTGATATGGGGACTACACAAGATATCAATAGATTTACTAGGTATATGGAAAGACTATGAGAGTCTTAAAAGTCGTGTATGATAGATGTTTACTAAAAGGATTAGAAAGGGAAAATGAACCAATTATACAATCTTGCACGTCAGAATCTAAGTTATTAGTTCACTGCACTATTTAAAAGAGAAAAGAGTTGTAAGATAAGATCCTAGATAGGAAGGATAGACAATAAAAGTGAGAAGAACTTAAAGAAATTATTTTGTGAAGAATGGCTTGTAATCACGATACTGTGTCAGTTGATGTTTTTGTGTCAACTACAAAAATTATGCGTTGCAGGGATGATCATTTGCGTCGCATCCAATATTACTTTTGTTACTTATGTGTGTTAGAGCACTGCTCGGTCGAACTCGCAAGCGTTGCTATCTCAAGCTTGTTTGTCAAGTTTAGTTGCCAAAACTATAAGTCTTGAAGTCTAGTCTACTTATAGCTAAGTCTCAGACTAGGACAGTAAGTGTAGTTGAGCTCTAGACTCCACGACGTTCATCATATGAAGAAGAAGAACTACTCAAGGAACTTGTGGGACTTCATTGACAAAAAGGTATATGGAGACTTGAACTTATCTATCACTCAAAGGTCTATCTATTTTATCTCCTATTTTGAGACTTAAGTTGTATAGCTATATAGACTTCGATTATACACATTTGCTATTTCAAGATGAGTTTATCTCGCTTATCTATTTCTCAAAATATGTGTTGGTAAGCTTTCGATTTGGCCAAATTCATCTTTACTCGTGACGAAAGTCATGTTGATTATTTCAATAACTTGAAAATCGCTTTGATGAAAGATAGTTTGTGAATAACAACTATATAACATCCTCTAAGAAAGTTTCAATGATTGAAATGAGAGTTTTAAAAATGTAACCATCTTTGTATATAAACATAGTGTGTTCTCACATTTTTGTAAAAGTCCAAAACCGGGAACCCAAAGTATGTGTACTCGTACGCGTACTGGCGGTTGTTGGAAATCCGGGTGAGTATGCGTACCCGTATGCATACTGGCAGAAAGTTCACGTCTGTGAATTTCTGCTAGAGTATGAAAGTGAAAAACAAACTCAATCCGGTTACTTGAGTACGCGTACTCGTTTGCATACTTAGGTAGGTTACTTTCTAAAATCGGTTTGTTCATGAACTAAAACATTTATATAATAAGGAATACAATCTTTGCAAACCATGGCTACAATGTTCATGAATCGATTCGAGTGAATCAAAACCTATTTTGCTTCTATTGTGTCTTGTATACTTCTATGAGATCTAAGCAATTGAACAACTCTTTATCTAGTTCATTTGAGTCATTTGAACTAGTTATGGTGAAGATGAATAAGGTTGATATGAAAGTGCTCATATGGCTAACCATTGGTTAACTATTGTTGAACCAACTAAGTGTACACGTTTAGGTACGGTTACTCGTATAACAAGCTAAGTTCGATCTAATGGTTGAAAGATATTAGCTTGAATCTAATCAGGTTTTCATCTAACAGTGAATATTGAATGATTTGTTACCAAGGTAACTTAGATTGCAAACCATGATTTGAAGACTATAGCAACTGGGAAACCTAATCCCACACCTCCTGTGTGATACTAGTTGTATAAGATAGAGTCGATTCTCTTTTAACCTTAGGTTTTTCATGAAACCCTGTAGGTTAACGACTTAAAGACTTTATTGGGATTGTGAAGCCAGACCCAACTATTTTCTCTGTAGTTGTGTGATCTGATCTTGTTATTTCTACCGTGATTGAGTGCAATCGTAAGATTGTCTTGAGATTTATATCTACGATAGGCAAGATAAAAGAGTAGTCACAAACACCTTCGTCTCATCATTTGTGATTCCACAATATCTTGTTTCGCTACCATACGATTAAGATTATTGTGAGGTGATTGATATTTCTAGGCTGTTCTTCGGGAATATAAGTACGGTATATCAATTGGTTCCCGTTCACCTGGATTTATCAAAAGACGGAACAAAACTCGTAGGTATTTCTGTGGGAGACAGATTTATCTACTCCTATAGACTTTTCTGTGTGAGACAGATTTGTGTATCAAGTCTTCGAATTTGGGTCGTAGCAACTCTTAGTTGTGGGTGAGATCATCTAAGGGAATCAAGTGCGTAGTATCCTGCTGGGATCAGAGACGTAAGGAACGCAATTGTACCTTGAGTCAGTGTGAGATTGATTAGGGTTCAACTACAATCCAGTTCGAAGTTGGTTTGTAGTAGGCTAGTGTTTGTAGCTGCTTAATACAGTGTGGTTTTCAATCTGTACTAGGTCCCGGGATTTTTCTGCATTTGCGGTTTCCTCGTTAACAAAACTTCTGGTGTCTGTGTTATTTCTTTTCCGCATTATATTTTGTTATATAATTGAAATAACACAGTTTGTGCGTTGAATCGATCAATTAGTAAATCCAACCTTTGGTTGTTGATTGAAATTGGTTGATCCTTGAACATTGGTCTTTGGTACCGTTTATGTTATCTCTCTTATATTCAATCGGGATCGCAAATTATTATTTGTTTGATTGCGGATTGAATTGAGAGATTGAGATACAACTCTTTGATATACTTTTCTTAAGATTGAGTCTGACTGTCTAGTTGATTCTCTTGAAAGTATATTGGAGTTAGTTCATACAGATTGTTAAGCGAAATATTGGGTGTGATTGTTTTACCCTCGCTTTTTCAATGTGGTTCTGATTATTTTCTTCATTTAGAATAGGCTAAATGTCTTGCATATTGTAATCTGATCAAATAGGAAAAGGCTAAACGTGAAGCGAGTACTAAGGGAAAAATAAAGAAGAGGATAGAGTCTAGAGGTTCAATTGATGCTGAAATTCTCAATAATGAGATGCCACCAGGGTTTGAGTATGGCTATTTCTTGAGGATGGAGACAAGGTACAATTGGAGAAAGGGGAAGGGACATTTTGAGGATGCCGAAGAAGCAGAAGATAGGGGAGAAATTGCATTCTAGTTTCTAAAGGAAGATTAACAGAAAAAAAAAAAAATTCTATTATGCGAGTATTTTAGATTGTGATTTTAGTTTTTTGAAAAATTGTTTTGGAATTGTCTTATATGTGAATTAAGTTCGTTTTCTATTATTTTGGTTATTTTAAGTTTGTTATCTAGGAAAAAGAACATGTGACAACGAACTAGTTTCTATGTTATCTCAGGTTCTGACTTGTGGTTTATTTGGAAATTCTTACTGTTAACAATCCTAAGTTTATTTATGTGGACCTAAATCCTTTCATGTATGGTTATTGTTGTTTTAATAGTTACAATTATAAACCCTTTTTAGTTTTCAGAGAAGTGATAAGCTTATGATATTGGTCTAGCTTAATGGGGTGTGCATCATAAGGGAAGGTTGTTACAAGTTAAGACTTAGAAAGCCTTGGAGTGTCATGGAGGAGTTAAAAAGCATCATCATTTATGTAGACATGGGATTAAAAGGAACCAAAAGTGAATATTAAGATTATTAGAAATTATCTCAGGATATACTGAAATAAGATGGGAGAAAAAACTAGGGAGTAGAGGAAAGAAATCTAGTTATAGAATAATGAAATTGTACTTCTATATTGGTTTATATAGGTAAATAAGTTGTTCGAATGATCTAAGAAAACATCTAATGTTCCTAAAAGTAAGAGGATAGTTGACAAAATTGAGATCATGAGCATAAAAAAGTTGAATTCTAAAATTATACTAAGAATATAAATAGTCTTATGTAGATAAAGGTATCTCCAAGAACAGGATAGGAGAAAAAAGAAAATAAGAGTATTGGGAACTCAGAATATGGGTCACAAGTTCATAGATTAGAAACCAGATTAATTGACGAGAATGTAAGTAGTAAGAAATCTGAAGGATGAGTATTTAGAGCCTACTGAAATTTAGATAAATCAGGTATTTTGTACAGTTTGAAATCATTATACTCAATCTATGTAGTCTAAGATATTTGTTTCAGAAAAGATGATTGAAGTTAAGAAATCCTCATGAAGGGGAAAACATAATAATGTATTAGTCCAACAGTTTAATCTTGTTTTCTTTTGATTCATGGATATCAACGAGAAAAAGCTTTCTAACAAGTGATGAATGAGAAGTAGAGAAATAAATTGATGATGCGGTATGAGGTTTTTTTTTTTTTTGTTTAAAAATTGGTTTGTCAGCTGAAAACTATTTTTGAAAATCGGATCGAAAATTCAAGATAACATGAAAGATTTTGATATGATTTATGAGGTATAAATTAGGAGATTCATTTTCAAAAATATCTAAAAATTTAAAAAGTTCTTTTTTATTGAAAAATTGGATCCAGATGAACGTTTTCGCCATTTATATTCCCCCATTCCATTCCAATACCCCTTCAAGCTTTAGGATTTGACACATGATGAAGAAGCTACTCGCTTATCATTGCAGTTTCAGGAAGAAAAGAGAAAAAAACAAATTGAAGAAAAATAGTTGTTGGGAGAGGAGAGAAGACAGAAGAATTTTGGAAAGGTGCCAGTTTAGTTTTACAGTAAAAACGGTAGATACTTTTTTTTTTTGAATGGTAGATACAGAAACACTGTTTTGGGTAAAAAAAATGTTTTTCTGTGTTGAAGGCTGTAAAAGTTGGTATAAGATGCAATTTATATTTTTTATGTCTTTTTTTTTTATCGGAAAAGAAGATTTTAATTAAGATAAAAGAATTTAAATATTCCACCATAATAGACAAAGAAACAAGAAGTTCATAAAAAATGAAAAATAAACAGAATTCTAAGAGCAGCTGTCCAAGGAAGCACTAGTGATCTTGCATCAAGACTTAAATCCAAGTCTATTTTGAAGATATACTTGTCTTCAAAGATACGAAAATTTCTTTCCCTCCAAAACCCAGATTACTACATCTGGAATTAGATTCCATAGCACTTTGTCAGAAACCGGAAGATGGTTATTAGGCCAAGTGTTAGCAAAAGCATTCATTGTTTCTGGGAAAACCCATGCCTAGTTCATGGGAGTAATGACAGACCAAATTCTATATGCAACCTTACAATGAAGCAGGATGTGGTCTTATGACTCGGTATGATTTCCACATAAAATTCAGGAGTTGTTAATGCCGATACCTTTATGCCATAACATACTTTGGGAGTTGAGATGACGTGAACTGCACTCCAAACAAGGAAATTGATTTTAGGAGGTATTCCTTGGTACCATATATATTTTATGAGAAGTCTCTTATGCCAATATCTGCAATAAGGAGGAGTATAGAGATTTGATTGAAAAAATACCGGAGGAATGTAAAGTCCGTCTTCTAGTGTCTGGAAAATTGTCTCTTGTTGGAGGTGAAGAACCAATGACTAAGAAAAGAGCAACCAACATATTTCGGCATTAGAAAGTACCCTTTTGAATTCGAATTTTCAAGACACATCTTGTAACACCCCGTGTTTTTAGCGTAGCGCATGCTCAAAGATGCATCATGGCTTGAGATGAAGCCTTATCTCAAGTTTTCCGTTGCGTGTTAAGAGGTGCATTGGACTAGTGTCAACATCACGCCAAATATTGCGCATTACATGAGTCATATTGGACAAGGTTCAATGTCGCATCATCGTGATATATCAGTCCAGTTGGGAGGATGTCCATGAGCAAAGTTGTGCTACCATAGCATATTACGCAGATCGTTGGCCTATGGCCGATATCGCAGCACAATGGTGCATGAGGTCAGAGAAGGCTGACCGAGATAATGTACAACCATCATGGTTGTAAATATTGGAACTATCCTAGAGCCAATATCGAAAAACAGTGGTGCAATATGCTAGAGCAGGCTGGCCGAGGTAAAACACAGTTATCACAGCATAATATTGAAGTTGGCTTATGAGACAGAATGAAAATGCAGCTATCAAAGCCGGTTATTCAGAAATAGTGCCAACGACCATAATAGTGAAGCAAGCACCTCAAAGTTGGACTTGGTAAATGCCAAAGTCCTGCCCGGCTTAAGTTGTAGAAATATCCTAAAGACATATATAATTAAAGGTGCATATGCGGATTATGTACAGTTAAGCTCCATAGCTTATCCGGAAGAGCATAAATGATGCTTAGGTCTCATTTATAGTTGCACAGCCTTGCCAATGGGGCATATGATGCGAAGGCATCACTATGCCATGTCGCGGACTAAATACGCATCACCTTGATGGATTTTGGCGGAAAGGCCTATGCGGACTAGGCCATTATTGCTTGGTCACGGCCTTGCAACACGAGTTGCTTAAGATGCTTGTTCTCTGGATGATGAACTACAGTCAGTACTTAATCCCTTTGGATTAGGAAAGGATACGTAGGCAGCCACAATTAGTTGCAACATTGCCGTCCCAGCACGTTGTCGCTCATATCATCTAATTGAGAGATGATTGCGGCATATTGGCCTCTCATTTGAGTCAAAAATGGAGGGGATTGCAGTTGATTTTAGTTATGAATGATATTGGAGCTTAGAGGATCTATGAGGGTTTAAGAGTGTTGAATCCTTCTCAAACTCGAGTTTAAAAGTAGCTTTTAGAGTTTATTATGAGATTTAATTTGGATACAGAGAGAGAAATCATGGAGGAATTGATGATGTTGCCTATAGTTAAGGGGATAGAGCGGCTGTTAATATGAGAGAAATAAGGCAGGAATTTGAAAATTTTGTTCTTTTTTACATTTTGATAAATTGGTTGAATCTGAAATCACATTCTTATTTTTTGAAATTAAGGTTCTTTCATTTGGAGAAAAACATTGATCGATTAAAATTGGATTAACAAATTAACATCCATCTTAACGGTGACGTAAAATACTTAGTTTTTTTTTCTTTTATAATTGCTAAACGGAAGTCAATAGTAATAGATTCAACACGTTCAACGTTAAATCCAAGTACCAAACACTAACCTGTACAATTATTAGACCAAACACTAATCCTGGAGAAAACCTAAATACCAAACACGAAATAACCCAAAATTTCATACCAATGTATAAAAGGTGTATGTGTTTGCCTCAAGTATACCATTTTGTTACTGGTGTGAAAACATGTAATTTCATGCTTAATGCCATATGTTGATGTAAAATCAACAAATTCTTATGAATAAACTCACCACCACCATCTTTTCTGAATGTGATAATTTTAAGACACGAGTCGTTCTCAATTTGGGCCTAGTTAATTAAAGAACACGATTTTGATGTCAGGTTTAGCATGTACGAAAAATAACTAACAAAACTTTGAAAAAATCATCAATAATGTTTACATAATAGAGATAGTTACCATTAGAGAAAATAAGTCATGGGCCAAAGATCCATATGATGAAGTTATGAAGTAAAGCTAGTAGACAGAGTTAAAAGTAGTTTGGGGACTTGTCCAACTGGCATCCCTCACAAAAGTGAGAAGTCTTTAATATAATTTTGTCAGAAAAAATACACACTCTTTGAAGAGTTTGAAAAAAAAGAGGTGCAAGTTTATTATGCCAAATAGTCTGTGTGATTTTGATAACTATGGAAAACATGAACCTTTGGTGTTGAAGTTGATGAAGTAAAGGCCATTGTCATATGGTCCTTGCAACAGAATCTTCCTAATTTGAAGATCCTGCACAATATAACCAACAAGGGAGAAGGTTATAACATAATTATCGTCCAAAATGAACTTATATACTGAAAGCATGTTGGTTGAGGCTAGACACATGATGTGTGTGTTGAGGAGTAAATTTCTTAACAATAATAAACGTAAGTAAGTTACCAACTGAAGAAATAGACATACCTTCACCATCAGCAGTCTGAATGTAAACATAACCCATATAAAAAAAATTATAACCCTCGGAAGAGAAGTTGAATTTGTCCACTACCAACATTCCAAGGATTCTTGCCAAAAATACTAACTGATGCAGGCATAACATGTAGGTTTTGTATTAGAGTATAACCTCGATAATTAATATGCAAAATTATGTTTATACACTTATAAGAAAAATGACCAAATAGATTTTAGGTTCGACATTAAGGCAAATCAGTGACCGGAGGTACAAAGGAAGAAGTACATGTATTTAATCTCTATAATATGGACGAATGACCTCCTCTAAAATTAGGATTGTAAGGTCTCCTGCCTCTATAATTAGGAATATTACCTCCTTTCATAATTATATTAAGCATACGATAAATTCAAATTGATATAAGATTATGAAATTTAGAGAGAAATACCTTGCTCTCATAATCATAAAACTGAATTAAATCTTTAATAGGCCACAATTTCTTCGCTCAAGAATATATTATGCAACACAACACTTGTAAATAACGGATTTCTGATTAATGTAACCAAAATAAATAAGGAGAAAACAATCCATATAATGGTAACTAAGACAATACTGATTTTCTTAATTCATTGAGATAAGTAGTGACAAAATTATTAGCGAGTTCAATTAACTGCAGCTTACTTGTCAAATGAAAAAAATGAGTTGTAGAATCTTGAGAGATCCTCTCTTTGAAGAATAGATGCAGCTGCGAGATAAGGAATCACTAAATCAAAAATTGTTGAACTAAGAAGTAAAATGATAGTTGAATCTTCATTATGAGTTGTATAACAAAATTACTGCCTTGATTTGGTCTTGACATATATTGAACCGGACATTTAGTAGATTGATCTAGATAACCAGTAAAGAAGAAGCTTCCTTGAAAAGTTTCAGGGAAAAATATACTCTCGTCCCAGAACTTGGCATAGTAGATTGATCTCTGAAAATCCCGATGTAGCATCATCTGGTATTCTCCAATAATCAATTGGTATGACCCATGCCTTGACATTCTCAATAGCTCATTTGTCTAAATTTTTAATTAAAAAATTCGTATAAAAACAAACCTCTTCTTACTCTACATACCCAACTATTCTAAGAGAAAGCTTTAACGAAATCAAGTCATTAGATGCATTCTTAGCTTCTTCTGGCAACACTTTGATCCAACCTCATTTGGACGAAAAAATAAAATTTTCAAGGCGGTATACTTTTTAATGAAACTCATTTGGACGAAGAAGTTGTCTTCAAGCAAAATTATTGTCTTGATTTGGTCTTAGAGAGTAAAGAAGGACCAGAAGATAAACTTTTCCCCAAACTCATTTTTAGACGCTACTTTAAGTGAAGTAATGTCTGAATTCTAAAATTCCTCACTAAGCAGCACAACTCTAGCCGCTCAAAAATGATGTTTTACCTAAAAACACACCGTTTTCTACTATCCATAGTGGAGAAAATACTCGCTCACGTCTTTTCTATAGCACTTTGAAAAGATATACTATATAGTATATACTATACACTGGCCTTTGCTCTCAGCTCTCAAGGAATTAAAAAGGAAGTGGGGATACTGGTACGCCAATAATTTTTTAACCGGACGGAAAATGCATACAGAGTTACCAAATTTGCTATTTTTGGCGGGGACAGCCTTTAGAGGGTTATAATAAGAAATAGTATATCACTCTTTTATTTACTACGGAGTACATACACCGTCAGATAATAATCTGAAATCATCCAACGAATAAAATTCTGCAAGGAACTTGTCTACACTAGGATGACATTTACAACAGTGGTAGCTTCAAAAGTTCAAATAACAAATTTAAGCTTAAAATTCCTTTCTGAATGACTGAATCACAGTAGAAGGAGAGACCTGACCTATGTCCATGGGAAATTCTACAGATCGAGAAGCCATGATATACGAACCCAGTGAAGACGATGAAGTCGATTCTCTCATGAAAAAGAGAAAGAGAGATTTTGAAGAATCCATGGTTTTAGACACTGGAAAGAGCTCAAAATATGTTGAGAAAATTACAGATGAAGATGAGATTGACTCTACTCCTTTGATGCTAAGGGTAAAGGTAAGAAGAAAGCTAAATTTTGAGGAACCTAGGATTTTAGAAACCGAAAAGAGCTCCAAATTTGTTAAGCAAGTCATAGATGAAATGTTGACTGAGGGTTCTGAAGTTGTTGCTAACTCTAGGGTTTTAGCGGATGGTACTCAATCTGAACCCTCATATGAAGAGGATGATGGTGGTGGATTGATAGATTCAAATAATTCCGTGGAGATTAATTATAATAGCTTTAAAATTGATGACCTTGTTTGAGGGGAAATGGCACCGAATGTATGGTGGCCTGGTTATATTCGTGAGAGAGATCAACTCAGGGTTCTGGTTTCATTCTTTGGTGTTCAGAGGTCCAGAATTTTTAAGTTATCTGAAATTCGAAAGTTTAAAAATCACTTGCATTCATTGCCAGAGTGTCTTCAATTGAGATTTAAGCGTGAGGTTGATTATGGTTTGGCGGCAATGGGTATTCGAGTGATATCAGCTCTCAGGTGTTCCTGCAAGGGGTCTTTGGCTGGGGTGGAAAATGCTGATCTGCAAAATAAGGTGAAGAAGAGTATTAGAGAGAAGATGGAATTTGAGCCTAGGATGGTTTTGGATTTTATTTATAGAATTGCTTGTTCTTCTTGGATTGACAATGAAGAAAGTGTTTATGGGGTTAGGTCTGTTGCCCAAGCTATTGCATTTCGAAGTTATGCTTTTGCCCATACTGACTGGATTTACAATGAAATGATGAGACTCTCGGGAAGCGGCTTAACAAGTGATGACAATGGCACTGCTCCTGCTGATGGTAGTAATTATGTTGATGCAAAAGCAAATGCTGCTCATGTGGTTGATGAGGCTGATGCTTTTAGTGGTACTGATGGGCGTGATGATGCTGACGCTGCTAGTTTTGCAAATGAGGATGATGAAGCTGACACTGCTAATTCTGCTTCTGAAGATGTGGACGAGGATGCTGATGCTAATGAAGGTTTTTGTAGTATGTTTAAGGCGAATATAATTTCCTACTGTCCTGTTATTTCTGTTTTACTCTTATCTGTATACTTTTCCGATGAGATTATGGCAGCTTTGTCAACTTATTGAATGTTTTGCCATCGATTGTCAAAGCGTAAAGATAGAGGGCATGTAATTAAGATGCTTGTTCACAAGTATATGACTGGAATATGAAGTGGATAGTTGTCAAAATTGTTTTGCATAATTTCTTTGATCACAATCTCAGTTGCTAAAAATAGTGTGAAGAATTTCTTACTTTTCTTATCGATTGATTTCCAAATTATTTCTTTTGGGACCTAGTACTTCAGTGACACTGTTTACCAATTGAAGCATAAGCTGCATAACATTCTCTCAAACAACTCGTTTTGTTTCATGAATTATAATGATTGTTGTTCATTGCTGGCGAAGTTTTTGTTGGCAGAAGGATTTTTTGCACCAGGAGAGTTGACAGGAGTAAGATCCCTGTATGATGTATCTTCGTTTTTATCTAGTATTCAATTCTGCCGTTGCAAAAAGGGTGCCATTAAAGAAGAATGGATGTGACGGCTGATTCTAGTCCAAGTTTTACGGAAGAGCTCAGTGACCTTGATTCCCCATCCAAGTGTTCAATTTTGTCGTAAATGTTTTTGATCATTATAATGAAGCGGCGACTGACAAGGGGCAGGAAGTTAACAGTCGGAGAAGCCAGTATTGCACAACACTACCAGTGTAACAAATAATGATTATACTAATGTCAGTATGTCACTGATGACCATTATGGTGGAAGCATCATGTGTGCACAAGCATAAAAGATACATGCAGGATGCAGCTTAGTCTTTTTCGTGTTGGCTTCTTCAGGCAAGTCTTGTTCCAAGAAGCTATCTCTGATATTTATATACAAAGACCCACGCACTTCCAGAGCACCCATCATCTTCGCAAATGAAGTTCCCAAAGGATTTCATATCGCATCCGAAAATGACTTTAGTAGTTCTGCTAATTTGGGCCACTGGATCTATCTGGAAGCAAGGTTTACCTCTATACATGTATGCCCAGGGTAGATTTCTTATGCAAGCTTGATGCCGAGTCTGCCTGCCACTCCGGAAACCAAAGCAAAATATTTAGTGGCAATGCAAATATTTGTTTTGGCTGGATTAGCTTGGAAGCTCCAGATATCTGATTAACCGAAATTCCACACCCACTGCACTTTTCAACATGCAGTCAGCAGCTCCTGAACTTAAATCATGTTTGCGAACACCATTTTGAGGAATCAATGGAAAAAGATGATGCAAAAACATAGGGTGAAGTTGTCACCAGAGTGTCAGATTGTCTCGTCGTCAACTCCTTGAACACAATGTGAAGTTTTTTGACTGTGCGATGCATGTTAGTCTAGTAAAGAATTAGGATCTAATTTTCACTCCACTAGCAACTAGTGTGGAGTTCAATCTTTTAAATCACTATTCACAAATACATTCTCCCGTTCAATCTTTTCAATTGACTAGTTGACTGACTTCGGAGGTGTTGGGTGTAAATATCCAAGCTAAAAAAGGGGGTGAAAAGAACAACGTTGGCACCTTAACAAGTGGCGGAAATACCCTTGATCGTTTGGTTAATTTCTCTTTCTTTGTTTGATTGTTCTGGAACATTCTGGTTATTGCTCAAATCTTCACAACTTCTCCTGCCGTTTCATCAAAGAATTTATCCATCTCTGAGTAAACACACTTACAAGCAAGTTCCCATTCCATCCATTTCTGCAGCTGTTTGATCAACGCTTTCTCTCTTTCCAGTTTCATCCAAAAATGAGGTAACACCAAAGCTTCTTCTCTTCACTGATTTGTTTGTGTTTTATTTGTATGTCTTCTTTGATTTTTTTACTCATGCATGATATTCCACTAGGTATGTAATATTCTTCTTTAGCATTCTAGTTTATTTGACTATTATTATTTTGAACATGGGTTTTAGGAAATTGTTGTTATTTAGCTTCGTTTGTAGTGTTTGGAACTTCACCTAATATATGAATTTCTATCCATCAATGTATATCTTAGAGTATGTGTCTGCCTAGAAGCCTAGGAAAATAGTTTGATCTCTTAAAACTTCGTAAGGGGGAAGTTTAATTTTTCGCTGAGTATGGGTCTGACCCGGTGGATCTGACTCATATGAGTCTGATTCGGTTGAATATGGCTCTTGCAGTCTTGCGCAGTAGTGCTTAAATGTTTGTTTGTCACTTTGATGAATTCATTAAAGTTATACTTAAGTTGTGGCTAGGAGCCTTAAAATGAATTCACTTTGATGAATTCACTTTGGTTGCATTCTTAAAATTGAGCTAGGAGCCTTCGAGTTTTCCGACATGCCTAAATAAAAGCCAAATGGTTGGCTGCCTGATTCAAGAGGAATTAAGGTGTGGCATTTATACTTAAGTTGAAACAGTGTGACATTTTACCAAACGCCTCCATGACAGTGGCATTTCTCCAATTCCTCCCTCATTCACTAGTCCAGTGAGTTGGAATGGTGGAAATATCACAATACAACTACCACGGATACCATATAGTTCAGGAGCTATCTTAAAACATGCATCTCTGTGTGTTTGAAATTTCAGTTTGGAATTGGTGAAAATTACAGTGAATTTACTCTTTACTGCAGCCGACATCCAACTATTAAGTGGGCACAAAGGTCTGACCAGATTTTTCTCACTGTCGATCTCCCTGATGCCAATGATGTGAAGCTCAAACTCGAGCCCCAAGGCAGGTTCGTTTTCTCAGCCACCAAAGATGGTATACCATATGAGGTTGACATTGAGCTGTATGATAAGATCAATGCAGAGGTATGCTCTTTTTTCTTTTCCTTTCTTCCTAAATAAAATTAAAAATGGGTGTAGCAGGAATAACCATTGTTGGGAGTAAATTTCAGGAAAGTAAGGTTAACAATGGTGCAAGGAATATCGTTTATGTTATAAAGAAAACAGAAAGTAAATGGTGGAATAGGCTACTTAAACAGGAGGGAAAGCCTCCCGTGTTCCTCAAAGTGGATTGGGATAAATGGATTGATGAGGACGATGAGAAAGGTATATGACTTGCTTTGCAGAAAATGAATGATCATTTAGTTCTTCTTAGCTGTTGCTAACTGAGTCTACTATTCATGTTTGAGGGCACAGAGAAAACTGACATGGACTTCAATGACATGGACTTCTCGGTAAGTGTTTGCTCCTAACTCCAAACTTTCCAAACTTTTTCCCATTCTAAGAAAAAGAATTTGTTGGCACAATTATTTGGCATGTGCATCCCCATCTCTCGAGCCAATAACAACTGAAGGAAAATTATCTCGAGCTTGTTTAGGTTGTTGATGTTTTAATCATTTAACGTTGACAGTGTTGCATACATCCGAGTGACTCAACTAGAACGCTTTTTTTAATTGGTTAGGATTTGAAGATAATACCGAAGTTTGACATTAGAGATATGTTTTTAGTGGCGAAGTATGTTAATGTAGTCCTCTTTTTGTTAAGTGTAGCCTTGACTTGCTAAATAAAGAAGCCGTCCGCAAGTTTCCATTCTTTGGCATTGTTTGGTGAAATGCCTGGGAATTATTTTGTGTAAATTTAGTATGCAAGTTGAATGGGTTTAAACATCTCGACCTGCGGGTTTTTTTTGTATGGTGCTGACGGGTATAAATATCATGCAGAATTTGAACTTGGGTGGGGATGAATTAGATATGGATGAACCAGATGATGAACAAGGTTAAGTCTTTTGAACAGCTCCAACTTTCTGTTGTTTTCACTTTCAATATTAGATATGGTTTTACAAATACAAATCCACTGATTGTCCTGCCTGCAAACCTTATTATGGCTGGAAACATTTGAAAAGCTCCAGATTTTCATAATTTTGTTGATATAGATAGCTGAAAATGTTAGGGGAATAAGAAGAAAGATTTTCTTTGAAGGAGTATCATCATAACAATGAGTTATTTGCTATAATGCAGAAGGGATCGAAGAAGAAGAAGAAGAAGAAGAAAACAAAGGGGATGAAATCAAGAAGAGCAAAGACGAACCTGTTGCAGCGGGTTCTGAGGAGGTTTAATCTCAAGTGCATCTGTAAAGAAAAATGAAGCTTCGGGAATGTTTCTGGATCCCTCTGCTCTGGGGAAAGTTTATAGATGTTATCAGTCTACTTAACTAGTGTATTTTGCCAAACTTTTGCTACAGTTACTTGAAAAATCTTGTCTTTGTGTGGGTGTGGTAATGTGAAAATGTACGCATTTGACTTCTTTCTGCTCATATAACCGTATTTAGTTGTGAATTTTCTCTCTCAATGCCTCTACGCCCGTGTAGCTGGGTTAGGTTTTGGCTGTACAGGTGCTCAGTTTTTGGAGTTTTATATTGACCATGTACTCCCTATAGTTGAAGAGAGAGAAGTGACAAATGGAATAAATGGATAAACTGATATGATCTAAAAGAACTCAAATATAAACAAATAAACTGAAATGATCTACAAGGGCAAAAGAACTGGTAAAAGCCTTCAACATAATTGTAATCAACATCACGAAGTACGTAAAGACTAATTGTAATCTAAAAGCTTGAAGCTTCAATCTTGAATATCGATTGCCCTGTTAAAGGCTAATTCTAATCTAAAAGCTTGAAGCTTCAATCTTGAATAACGATAAATCTGGATTGCCCTGGTTTTCCGATGATAATGTGCACGTGGGAGCTCAGCTCAGTCTCACCAAAGTTCATCTGTCGTATTCACAAGCTCTTCAAGAGAGCCTACATATGATGTCAGGCTTGGACTGGTTTTGAACACGGCCCATAGCCTCTGGAGTTCTCTGCATACTGCGAGGAAAGTGAAAGTGAGGAGGGATCACTGAGTAGTCACGCTCTTCGCCAGATTCTGAGGAGGGATCACTGAGTAAAAGTGAGGAGGGATCACTGAGTAGTCACGCTCTTCGCCAGATTCTGAGGAGGGATCACTGAGTAGTCACGCTCTTCGCCAGATTCCGTGGTTGGTCAACGTTGTAGCCGCGCAAGACAGTGAGGTGATATGCCAGCAACTGTCATAGAAAAAGTATCAGAACTTGAGCAATAGTGCTTTTAAAATTCAAATTAAAACAGTTGCCTGAGGTTTATTTAAATACTCTAGACCACCTTTACCTCATGTAGACGCTTAAAAAGCAAAACGAGAACATGATAACAGGAAAACATCGCATCCTAATAAAGATTTAGCACAGTAATCCTGACCCAGGGATGGAAGAGTACATTCTAAACGCATTTTCATAATGTTCAAGGGCCATTGATGACATGGACCAAAGAGACTCATGGTACCCCACGGATACAACTAGATCGACCATGCCTGAGGACTTCCAACACCATGGTATCACTCCAATTATGTGCAACATCATGGTATCACTCCAATCATTCCATCTAAACATACTATGTGCAAGGTACTGGTGGTCCATCATTTGAGATTAGATCAACAAATCCAATGGATTAAATATGGACGACGTTGTTGTCGGATGTTACAACTTACAAGTATATATTTGGAAAGAGGACCTGAGAAACTCTGCTCTACCCTAGATTTTTGTTTGTTCATATCAACTTTACTAGTGATGCATAAAACAAAAGAATGTATGGGGGTAACGTGTTTATTTCTGGAGAAAATACCTGCAATGGGACTACGTTAATCACGGGTTGAAGGCAATCTTCAACCTGTGGAACTTCAATAACTCGGCATGAGTCACCAGGACAAACCAGTGATCCATCTCCTTTTGAACACATTACAATCAAGCGACCTTTACGTGCATGAAGCTGTTGGATTACTGACTGCTGCTTACTGTAAAAAAAGATACTATATCAGCACCAGAATGACAACTGCCTTAAAAAAGAAAAAAGAATCTGGAGTTTCATAGCCTCATGAAACTTACGTGAAACAAGCATCACGAGTCGCAATAACAACAATTGGAAGATTCTCATCAACTAGGGCCAAAGGACCGTGCTTCATTTCACCAGCAAGTATTCCTTCACTGTGCATAAGGGACACCTCTTTCACTTTTAAAGCACCTTCCAGTGCTGTTGCGTAGTTGTAACCTCTTCCAAACACAAGCAAAGATTGCTCGGACACTAATAGTTTTGCTAGATCCTTCATTTCTTGGTCAAGCTTCAGTACTTCCCGCACTTTGTCTAAATGGACACGAGAATGGAAGTAAATCAATATGCTATAAACTTATCCACACATATGTTCTTTTCAAGTACAACCATAAGGATTAAAGAAAAACTGGAACATACTTGGCAAGTCAAATAAACCATCTATAATAGCCTCTCTCCTCCCTTGACTGGAAATTGTGTCATCGCCTATAACTAAAGCTATCATAGCCATCACAACTATCTGACTTGTGTATGCCTGTAAAAATGATAGCAATGAATACACGGAAACAACGAGGTAATAAATCACCAAAATGGAGGACTATGAAAAGCAGATCCTACCTTAGTGCTCGCTACACCAATCTCACACCCGGCATTAATATGAACCCCACAATGAGTATTCCTGGATATTGCACTACCAACGGTATTTGTTATGCCAACACATAGTGCACCATTTTCCAAAGCATATTCCAGTGCATTCAAAGTATCTGCAGTTTCGCCAGACTGACTGACAAAAAAAGCTGTGTCTTCTCTATATATGGGGCCCTGCCTGTCCAATAGGTCGCTTGCAATTTCCATTGTTACGGGGACACCTTTTTTTAGCCAATAAATGGAACATATTGAAATAGAGAGTTAGTGCTTTACAAACTTAAAATAATTCAATCTGCAAAAAACTAGAGGACAAAAGTAATACCAGAAAGCTCTTCCAGAATGGGTCTTGCAGCTAAAGCTGCATTATAGCTTGTACCACAACCGATAAAAACAAGTCGCCTACTTCTTCTAATTGTTTTGAGGTGATCCTTCAACCCACCCAAAAGAACACTTTTGGCTTTGCAAGAATCTCCCCGTATGAGCCTTCCCCTCATGGTAGTAGTTAGGGACTCTGGCTGTTCATGAATTTCCTTCTGCATGTAGTGTTCATAATGTCCTTTGTTTATTTGCTCAACCTCCATTTCGAGAACAGATAATGCACGCTGCACAGATTCAGATCTTGGGAGGGTGCCATTAGCTCTTGTCTTGTCATTGTCAAATTTAAAAATTGAGACACCTCCATCCTGTAAACGTTATTGGCATACGTTAATAAGATTAGTAATAATCATTGAACACCACCACGAACAAAATCTACTGATCGAAGGCCAAGCAATTTTGAAATGGTTATACGAAGTACAAACATGCAACAACATAAAAGAAACAATAATAAAGTGGGGAGAAAAGGTTACAAATGGTGCTACAAGAATAGATGACAGCACCTTAATATGTACTACCTCACCATCCTCTATCACCAAGACCTTTTTTGTGTGTTCAACAAGAGCTTGTGCATCACTAGAA
Source organism: Papaver somniferum (assembly GCF_003573695.1). Classification (NCBI taxonomy): domain Eukaryota; kingdom Viridiplantae; phylum Streptophyta; class Magnoliopsida; order Ranunculales; family Papaveraceae; genus Papaver; species Papaver somniferum. The sequence continues at coordinate 55,134,212 of NC_039368.1, read as the reverse complement.
AAGAATAGTTCTTTGGGCTGCTCACTCTTGGTGAGGAACTTTAAGTCATGAAAAGATGTACCGTTACTCAAATCTTCAGCCAAATCCTGCAATTAAAGCAAACTATTATGCAAACCAAACGCAGGTTTGACAAGGAGATAAGAAGCAGAGATATACAACAACCAAGCCTACAGTCCTGCAATTTCATGGATGCTGCATTGAGTGGAGATCCTTTTGCTTATTCTAATTATCATATGGTTGTCACCTTGATTTCGTGGATATGATCCGTGAAAGCACTAAACCAGTATTAACCATGTCACATAGAAAAGTTAGAACTTAGAAGGCTTCCTATACAAAATGATGCAAATTTGTAAACCTTACGAAACTTTCAAATTCTAAAACATGGTGTAGGACAAAAACTGGACTTCTTTAAGAATGTTCAAAAAGGAGATAAAATGATCTGATACTGCAATCTAAAAGGTGAACTTACTTTAACACCAAGGAGAAGTGGGCTACCACGTTTGCAGGCAATCAACTCATTCGGATAATGTGGACTTTTAAAAACAAGAGCATATGCACCTTCGAGATGCCTCATAACTTCAATTACAACTTGAGTAAATGTGACAGAGTGGTCGCCTGCAATACGAGAAACTGTGGTGAAGGCAAGCGACTACAAAACGAGACTCAAGTATATTTTCTACAATGTAAACATCTATCTATACATTGACCCTGGGAGATTAATGCCACGCTATGACGCTAGCCAAACTACAACCTGGTTGTAGATGGTATCATTCCATGATTACATCACTTAACCTAGACTAACATATTGATTAATGTGTGTGTAACTGCTCAGCTGTGTCAGAAAACATATAAAGTGCAGAAATGAAAACCAATTAATCACCCTCATTTCTTTTTTTCTTTTTTCCTGCTTAAAGATGAGGATTACCTTCTCCCTCATTTGCCTGATCAAATACATATTTCGCAAGCTTTGGAATTACTTCAGTATCTGTTTCGGATTCAAAGGTAAACCCATGTCGGACTAAAGTTGCTTTTAAGACCTGTTAATGTATCAAAAGTAGGGGAAAGTCAGCACAGTTGATATTGAACCAAAATTGAAACGAAAATTACACTCAATGAGGTGAACCAAACCTCGTAGTTTGTAACAACACCATTGTGGACAACGACGAAATCATTTCCAGCTCCAGATGACTGCGGATGACTATTCCTAGGAGCAGGCTCCCCATGAGTTGCCCATCTTGTGTGTGCAATTCCAGCATGAACATAAAATGACTCTTCCAAACTCAGATCCGTGGCACTGACTTCTGAACATACCAATATTGACCTCAACATCAGTATAAATCCTCAATTCACTAGAATACTTCCAAAATTGGCAGAAACCCTAATACAATTATCAAATTATTTATAAATTATAAGAAATTAAGGGAAACCACCTTCGTTGACAGATTTAACAAGTGAATCAATGTTACCCTCCTGGCGAAAAACAAGAGGAGGAAGAGATTTTGCGGAAATGGAGTGATGAATCTGAGGAAGAGAAGTGAGATCGGAGGAATCAATAGAGATCCCAGCTGAATCATAACCTCTGTACTCTAACCGTCTTAACCCATTAAATAGAACTTCAAGAATGTATCTTCTATCTCTGTTAACATTGTAATTCAGATATGCGAAAATTCCACACATTGTTTCTTCTCTTGTTCTTCTTCTTCTGATGACGACGATGAATAAGATGACGATTGGGTTTACAAGTCTAAATAGAGAAGGGATGAATAGTGGGAATTGAAGAGAATAATGGAGACGGGCAGAGATTTGAATGTTTGAATGAAGAAAAGTAGAAGAAAGACAGAAGAGGAAGCGGTTTCCTTTCCTTTTCCGTTTTCTCGAATATTTGGGTTTTTTAAACATTATGGAATGACACTTCTGCCCTTCTCTGCCAGAAACTGACAGCCGAAAATGCGTAACAAAGGGGTACTATCCACAATGTTGTTGACCGAATAAGAGTCACGCATGTGAACCATGCGCTGTTTATACCGATTCCACTCTAATTTTGTTTGTTTGTTTGTTAATATTTGCACACTTGGTGATAATCGCCTTCACCGGGTTATTATGCAGCGATGGTCCGATGGTTAGAGTTTAGGTCTCTTTATTAGATGGTCTTCATTGCACTTACAGCATTTTGATTTTTTACTGGTAATGGGTAGACAAAACAAATCTAGTGAATGCGTAGAGTGCTTCTAACTAACTGAGAATCTATTAAACATCTGAAAATTAAATATCAACTAACAATAAATACAGCAGTGATAAATACATTCAGCCTAAATATGCAATAAAGTGTAGCTAAGCTCACTCTCAAGTCTCAACTCTACAGTGCCTGCTACAAGCATCTTAGCTGAGAAAATCAGAATCAAGTACGTTGGATGTAATCAAGAATGTTCTTGTTAGCAACAAAAAATAAATAGTAGTAAATGGTTTGACAACTAATTGAATCCAAACATATGTTATCCTTGCTGGTTGCTGCAGGTATATCTGACCATCTGTAGAGTAAAAGCTAAGTCGAATTGAATACTATATGGAAGTAATATGACATGACCATACACATGTTTAAAGTTGGAGCAAGTGCCAACTATCATTATACTTGCCAAACCCCACGAATAACAATTAACAACTCACATAATGGAAAAAAATTTGTTTGGTCCTAGGCCCATATAGTTATTTATAGTAGGGTCCAACCGGATTTTTTTTTTATCCGGAGGTCCAAAATTAATTAAAACATGGAAATGTCCATAATGCCCATTACTACCAAACGTGTGTGTCTACACTGCTTACAAATTTGAGTACATATCTGGTACACTGCTTAAAAATTCGAGTACATATTTGCTACACTGCTTACAAATTTGAGTACATATCTGTCGCACTGCTTAGAAATCTGAGTACATATCTGTCGTACTGCTTACAAATCCGATTATATATCTGAATGCTTACAAATTCGAGTACATATTTGCTGCACTGCTTCCAGGTAGAGTACAAATCTGTAAGAATCAATGATAAATAAATTAGAAAACGTATTACATCACATACATTGTGATGATTATAAGTTTTCTTCGACTGTATTGCCATGCTTCTGGGGGCAAAGCAAGGATCTTCTATTATCGTTTTCTTCTTAACTGCATATAGATTGACTCGCTTTACGTACTGCTAGTGTCAATGCCTGCAGACACACAAAAATTAAAACGTTCATCATAGGGGCCATAACTTATGCCCAAACATACAGAGTCTAATTTGAGGAACCATACAAACCAATGCAAATAAAACTCATAATGCACGACAAATGGTCTCCACCAATAAATCCAGAATTTAATGAACCTGAAAAACTGTGGGCTGCACGGTGATATTACTGACTGAGCCATTCTGCTCTGTTGCGGTCTCCACCAATAAATCCTGCAGAAATACATCGAAGTCTGGTCAACAAAAGCAGCAATCTCATAGAAATCCAGTCATAATATAACTGAAAAACTATATTACTTCTGCTGAAATAAGTCGTGCAACTATGTTTTTTGTTTTTGCTAGTTTCTTACAGTTAATCGACAACCAAAAAACTAAACTGGAAGCACATAATTGGCATTCTTGATGCCCCTTCCATTAATCCAAAGTATCTAATACACAACAGTTAATACATTAAGAAAAAGAAAAAAAAACATTAGTATCAACAATGAGAAGACATTTACAGCATAAGCTGCACTTTACCCCGAAGCTAACATTAATAGTTTTCCTCAATCATAGCCATAAAGAATTTAAAAGGGGTGTAATTAAATTCAAATTACCATGGGAGTTTATCAATGATTTTACCTGTCGATTGTTACCACATAATGAGAAATTTTTTATCAGCAGTAGCTTAATCAAATCTAAGAAGAGCCGAACCTGAAACGCATGAGACATTAATTTAACATCTAAAATAAAAATGGTTCTAAGCAAGCACAGGGATTGCAAATCGGTGGATCAATGAAGGAACCGCAACCTTGAGTGTTACTGAGAAAATTACAAATCTGTTCCAACAACGAACTTAACTTTCCGGTCCAAACACTGTAGTTTGTATGCTTAGTAATTTGTGCCCATATCCATCATCCATGGATGTAATGTGATGCCAAGCAAGGTAGCAAGAGTCTGTTAGCTTTCGTATTAAACATGTATGCACAGGCTTCAACTCCAGAAATGTACCTCTTCGGCTGGCTCTTTGCTGGTAATCCGAATAAACGTGTGGACAAACCATATACAGTATATAGGTACGGTACCAAATAAATATCAAACAGACGTCATTTTATCACTTTCCTGAAGGAAGAAAGACGTCATTTTTATGGAGAAACAAGATCATATATGGATTTTCCTGATGTCCAAGAAACGAAAGTTGCAAGTTAACCAACATGATGATATCTTACAGAGAAGTTAAATAGTATGGGTTAATAATAACGAACTATAAAGGAAGATCTAAATTGCCTAAAAGCACCAAAAGTTGATCACTACATTAGTTTTATCAGATCATTCAGCACTACCAAGAATTTGAATCATTTGATGTCTGAACTATAAAGGCAGTACCAATGGAGTAACGGTGGTTTTGAGCAGCAAAAACAACACACGGCAAAAGGAAACACCAATGAAAGCCTATTCTACACAGTAATCTACTTTTCATGGATTTCATAGGTACATCAGCGGGAGAAAAAGAAGCAATACCAAAAGGAGAGAAATTAAACCATGGTTGTACCTGCAAAATGGCGAGTACAAACCTGTATATGAATACGTACCGCGTAAAACACATCAACAAAACTAGAATCTATTTCAGTATTTCACACACGTACTGAATCAAACACAACAAAAAGCACTTACTATCACTATGTGACATATGTACTAAAGATTCTTGAATTACAAATCAACTGCATGACAAGAATAGGTGACAGATCTATGAAAAATAAGAGAATCGAAAAACATATTACCGTATTTAACATACTTACTGAAGGATAAGACTAAAAAGGTGACAAAACTATGAATCAAACACAACAAAGAGCACTTCATATCAGTATCTGACATATGTACTTGTGGATAATAACATCTGAATCTACAAACAAACGTGGTTTTGAAGCGAAAAACAAAAAGATAATCAAATTAAGGAAGTTCTTTTCAGTATTCCATATATGTACCTATGATTCATAAGTTAAAATCAACTGCATGTCAAAATTTTTTTATAAATCTACAAATACAACAAAATCAAAACAGTTATATCTCAGTATTGCATATATGTACTTCTATATCAAGCAAAAAAAAATTAAAAAACTATAAATACAACAAAATTAAAGCAATTTTTATCAGTATTCCATATATGTACTGCTGATCCAAACAATTTGTAACAACAAAGAAGCATGATCTGAACTATTTTGATCAAAAACTACCAGTACATCATATATGTATTGATGGTTCATAAAGAAAAACAAAGTGAAAAAAATCTAAAACTAACAAAAAGAAACTAGTATAGGCAAATCTCATTACGAAATAAACAAAAAATGTGAGGATCCATCTAGATCTGACCTATTTTCATGAAAATAAACTAATAAAGCATGGAGATCGAAAAAACAAACATCAAAAAGGACCATATATGTGTACAGATCGAAAAATCACCAAACAATTCAAGATCAAGATAATTCAAGTGATTATGTAAAAATTGTACATTCAAGCAAAGATTATTAAACTGAAGTGTTGACTTACCAAGACAGAGCGATTAATTGGAAGCACTAGTAGAAAGAAGAGCAGCAGTGAAGATCGAGAGACTTGTTTAGTGTAGAAACAGCTTATATCTGGAATCACAATGTTTAACGGGCCGCCATTAAAGAGAAAATCTGAGAACTGGGAAGGAAAACCCTCGAGAAGGAGGAGGAGATGTTTCTGAAAGAAAAGGTTTAAAGGAAAATGAAAAGAGGGTTTTGATTATTTTAGTGTTTTACATAAATGAATCACATTATTGTGTTTTATATACTCGAGGGTGTTTTGGGAATTATAATAATATGTTTCATGTGTTCCGCACGTGTACAGGACCTAGGCTTAAAAAATTGGGTCCATTTTATTTTTTTGTTTTAATTATGGACCTCTGGTTACTGGGCTTTAGTGGGTGGACCTGCCACTAACTAAGATTACTATATTAGTACTTATTGGTAATTCCTACTTTAGCGATTCAGTTTTGTTGGCCCCTGCGTTGGTCCTCAGGACGAGTAAAACTGAGATGGCAACAACGCTGACAGTGGTAATGGTAGGCGGAATGACACAATCCTAACCCAGCCCGTTTCCTCAACAAGTTCATTTTGGGAACCCGTATTTCTCTTACCTGATTGAGCTATCTTACGAGCAGCCCCATTACAAGTGCGATTAACAAAATTGAAGGATATCAGTTGGAAATTAGGAATCCCAAATTTGATATCTTGGAATAGATTATGTGTTCTTAGGTCCCTAAGAAATTCTGTCTATTGATCTTCGCAATGGCTTTTGCAGCATCAGCTTCAGTCATAATTCAACCTATCTTCGTCTTCTTCGCAGCTCTTAAGGCACCTTTGATTCCACAAATTTTTGTTTTTTTCCGCTTAAAGGCCAAGTTATTCGACTCAGCGTAGATAAATTAATGAGAAGAATTTCCTATTAAGAAACTCATTCCTCCGATTTCAGAATTAGGTTCCAAGCATCATCAGTGTTGATTTTCAACCAATTTCTAGGTGAACTAATCCATGATGTAAATATTGGTTGAATTTGTATTATTGCTAAGATTCGGCTGATGATAAAGTTTTTAGGAGTATTCAACATCTTGGATTTAGCTCTTGACAGTATTGTCATCGGTTCTTCCTTTTATCATTGTGCACAATGCCATTTCAATTTGTCCAGATGGAACATATAATACAAGCAATCAAAAAAAATTGTTTTGGTCTTGAAGATTGATCTTGGTACGAATACAGTTGCAACCATAATTTGATCCACTGCATAAAGGTAAAATCTTAAAATTAAACAATTTGAATGTTTATAAGTTGCCATACCTTTGTAAGCTTTTCAGAGGTTACAAAGGCATGCATCATTATTTTTGACTTCAATTTACATTCAATGCAAATATAGTCACATATGTGGATTATATTGTATAGTATTTATTTCACCGGTAGTGTACATTTTAAAGCCTTCCATAAAAAGAATTGAATCCTTGCACAAACTTTTAGTTTTCAAACTGCACTCTATAAGTCAGAACTAGAATCACCCCCTCCACACTTAGGTTAGAATAGGCATACTTTGTAGAAAATACTTTAGTTAGAGTCCAAATTCTTCTAACTCGAAGGTTGAGGAATATGAGGAATTTTTCAATCATTTCTTTTGAAGATGATCAAAAATTTACACTTAATTTTGCTGCATCACATGTTCTTGTGTCATGTTAAATAGATCCTTGATTTTTTTTATTTTTTTTCAGGAATTGAATTTACTCTTGGTGTAGCAACCTCTCTTCCTGATATCCAATTATCACACCAGGAGTCTACAAAGTTTCCTCCCCCCTACCCATGAGATAAATGGTTTTATTTTTTTCGTTATGCTATGGAGATATTTTCATTCCCATGAAGCATTATCAGACCACCTAGGAACTTGTGCTAGAAGAGATGATGGGTTCTCCACTAATCTTCAGACACTTCTAGCCATCATGGTTAAATTGTTTATCTCACTTATTCTAAATCCGAATCCACCATCTTTATTTGTCCTTCAGATATTCTCTCAAGCAATGACATGCAACTTTATCTTCTTTGAACTCATATTCTCCTCCCACCAGTATCTATTGGGGTGATAGTCAATTTTATGTCACGTAATTGAAGCAATGTAGCTGATATCTTCTTGATCTCTTTTGTTTTTCGCTAAAACACGATCATGAGGTCATATAGGATGATGATGAGTATCTTTTACGAATATTTTATTGTTTCTTTCTTATGAGATCTCGAAACTGTCTAGTAATTAGTGACATGGTTGAATCAACGTCCTCATCTTATTCATCCGCAATCACTCCATTTGGATCATCTACTAATCGAAATTTTTCTTCCTTAGCCGGAACCTTATAATTTCTTTCCACTTTGAAAGCAATTCCTTTATTAGGTTAGGTTGGGACTCATGATGAAAGATCTTTAACTTACCAATAAGAGAGCTTTGATAAAGAAAAATCATTTACTTCCATGATTTGATGTTTCTTAGAATAATACCAAGATGGTAATGATTGGAGAATCTTGCGGGCTATACTTTTTTCAGAAATAGTCTTTCCTAAGGAGAAATATGCATTGATAATCTTATAGTGGTGTAAGTGAAACTCCTCAAAAGAATCGTTATCATCCATACAAAGGTTTTCCCAATCATAAGTAAGAGTCTAGCTTCTTTTTCTGATGAGTTATTTGCGAATATTGTTTCAAGATTATCTCAAGAATCCCTGGATGTTTGACACATGGATACATGGTGCTGAAGATCTCGGCTTACTGCATGTGTTATGTCATTCAAACCATCTGAATCCTACTTGGAAAAAACCTTTTCCTCTTCTGTGTATGAAGCTAAGCCCTTAAACTCAGTTTTCGAATTTGCCACTTTTGGACGTACATATATATTGGAAACTAATACCCAAGTATTAAATACACGAGATTGACAGACTTCCATCAAGATAGTTTGTACCATGAATTCTTGGTGGTATGTTAACTGAACTCGATTTGTGTGAACCCTGATTCATTGTCTCGATAGGTTAGATCGCACCAAACACAGATTGTTAGTTTCGTGTTTCTCTGCTCTGATACCAATTTAAATGACAAGGGTACCAAGTACACCACAATCTTTTCATATCAACCTACTTAGACACATATTGTTAAATTTACAGAGACAGAAACTATCAAAAGGTTATTTCAATAATATGTAACTTGTAAGTTCTAAACCGAACCAATCTATGAAATCGTACTATATTTGATTTACGTACAAGTTTTATTATTTAATTATAACTATAACAATAATTATAATGTAGAAGGTAAAGTAATGGCACATACAAGATTTTGTTAACGAGGAAAAATGCAAGACAGAAAAATCCCGGGACTAGTCCAGTTTTGAATACTCTCATAATGAAGACGCTATACAAATTGACTATCGCAACTTCATATAGCTGAGACCATGTAAATTATTCCTAGTTACTCAGTTCTTTCAGTATCCATGCATCTACAACCAATCTAATATACGCACATGAAACTCGAGATATATTCCACTATCTTAAATTTATTCACTTGTATTCAAGACTTCTGTCATCTCAACTCCTTTGGATCATAACCTAAAACAGTAAAAGGACTAATGTGTTTCAGTAACCTGAAAGCTCCGTTTAAAGGCATCATGCTTGTAATGGAAAATGAACGTACATTTACTTGGCGACCATTGAAGTTTGAAGGCCCGATTACTGTGTTACGAGTGGCGTATCGGGGAGTTTCGGCCTACACGACATCGCTTCGTAAGCGTAATTTTCTAGTTCATCATAATAGTCCTGAATCATCCATAAACAGTACTTCAAATAAACAATAGAATCTATCATTATTATATGTGTTTAAGACTTACGGTAACCAGTATAAAAATTTACCTAATCATGGATTTCTCAAATATTCAGAAGAATAATAAAAAACGGAAGGTGTCACGATTTTCCTTAATCTCTGCTCCAAGCTCCTATAATCCTTGCGTCATACATCAATGTCTTATGTGTTCTTTTTGAGTACTACGGGTATTCTTATATATTTCTCAAAAAAAATGGCCTTAGAATTCTATCCGGACCAGGTTTCCTGAATTTAAAAGTAAAAAATGCGCTAAAAAGGTGCTCGATAACTCGCTGCAGTCGGCATAGTAGATTCCCACGATCCGAAAACTCGCTGCAGTCACCATAGTAGATTCCCACAAGCCTGCCGACTTTAGGGAACCAAAATATTTATGCCGAAAATTGTTACATTCGACATGGTCCAAAAACTGAATCCATGGCGACTATAACCTGCAAAATCTACGAGTTCTCGTTTTGTTTTTTTTGCACATATAAATTCTCTGTCTTAAGTCGAAATAACCTCATTATGTTTAATATCGGAGAATGATTAAGTTCTCTAAATAGTGCAAATAATTCACTTATCAGATCACTCATGCCAAATCTTTCAAGAAAATTTTCAATATATGTTTTATAAGACAAACCAGTAACAATGCATGTTTTAGGTCTTGAAGGATCTCAATACCGAAAACAAATTTTCCCACCCTGATATCTTTCATATCGAAATTGTTAGAGAGAGATTTATTGGATTCGTACAACAAACCAGACCAGAAGTATAAACTTACTTAGACTAGTTTCCAAATAGATTCGTACAACAAACCAGACCAGAAGTATAAACTTACTTAGACTAGTTTCCAAATATACTATGTATTGGTGTTTTCCTAAGTCAATATATTGATATTTTAACCTTACATATACCATACGTTCTTTTTTTTTATCGTTTATAGGATAACTTTCATGCTGCTTCATGTAAATTTCTTCGTTTGAAAAAAAATGGTGTTCACATCCATTTGGTGAAGCTCTATGTCAAAATAAAACACCAATGCCATAATAACTCTTAGGAAGAGTTGTCGGTCATTTTGGAAGTTGAGCTCGACTCATCGTTAAATAATTCAAAACTTATTTATGTACTTAAGGAGTTAGATTTTCCAGAAATATTCTTTCTTTCGAGAGTCATGGTTTTTTGAGGACAACATGTCGTTTTTGATGTGGCTGAACCCCCTGATAATTCAAACCTTGTATGAGGCGATTATGTCGCATACTTCTTCTGGGTGTCTATATATATTGTTCTTCCAAATGATTAAAAAGGAAAATATAAGAAAAACACTCTGCGAAAATCAACTACTTGAAGATAAATGTAAGTTCTATACATTTCTTAACACAACTTTTTTTTTCAAAGTTCCGAAACCATCTCCTTAAGTTATGGTTCTGGAACCATTTAACATTGGATTCTTCTAAATCTATATGTGTTATACCAATGATTTGCGTAACACTTTTAGGTTTTAAAACTAATGTTTATATTGTTGTGGAACTAATGAGGTATATTTCTTATCTCAATAGATTTTATACTAAGGTGCAGATTATCAGGGGCGGTCCTAAAAATTTAACGTCCCAAAGCAAATCTCAAAAAATGATGTCATATAATTATTTAACAAAAACTCTTCTAGTGTTTACGACTTCTTTTTTTGTGAAATAAAAAATACGTTAATTCATAGGAAAAAATGTTGACGCCCGTAGTTGACTTCGGCCCCAAGCCAGTCATATAAATTATGTTGCCGGATTTTAGATTACATAGTATATTTTAACTTATTGAACCGATTTTAGACTCATCCGTAGGAGCCTGAAATCCTTCCCTTCAACGAGGGCACTTTGTGAAAGGAACAATATTAGGATATGCAACTCTCTAAACTTTTGTCATTTTCTTTGTGTTTGTGCCTTCGGAAAAAAAACGGTAGAGTTGTTTTGTGGCAAAACAATATCGTGCTATATAGGTTAATTTCTCAAATTCAAATGGGATCAGATGTTTGATTGCATCAACCCTCGGTTTACTTCACTATTATGGAGATTATTTACGAGTGTGGATGTCGAATATCTTGGATTTATATTGCACGAGCATCCTACTAGGTTGTCCTTTACTCTTAAATTTTAACAAGTTATGGAGAGAGTGGAGAAAAATGAAGATCAACATATGTGATCCATATGTACTAACATTATATTTAAAGTTGATGAGAGTTTGGCACCTTGAACAAATCCACAATGAACTTTACAACAACTACTATGCAATTAAAACTAGTCCGGGAAACAAGAGAACTACATCAAGTTTGTTATGTAGTTTTTAACAAGAATGTCCCTGAAGAGGGGTAAGGATGAGGTAATTGCAAAACTTATAATGACTAAGAAAAATAATGAAGACTAATATTTTGGAATCCAAATCATAAAGCAAGGGAATAAAGGGCGCTTCTCACAGATTCTCAGTGGAGAAATTTGATTAAATATTAACAGGTTGGAAAAAATATTTTTTGTCACATGCATGTAGGACAATGCTCATACAACAATGCTAGATATCCTTCATTTTTTTATGATATAATGCTTTGCCCCAAAACCAATCATCAACAACCAAAATCAAACTATTAAAGTTTCTGGTAAGACCATTCAAAAGATCAAAGCAAAGTGTATTTTCTGAACTAAGATTGGTTCACTAGAAAAAAAAATATGGTGGTTGGGTTAAATTCATTGGAACATCTCAATAAGTCTCTTATTGTTGGACTAACATAAAAGGTTATTTCTTGACTTTTATTTTCTCTAGAACACTATGTTGAAAGCACAATATCTCATATATGCTCCTTTTTAGACTGCAAAGAAGCCACAAAAATATCCCAAAAAGGGTTTATGGCCTGTAGTTGATGGATGACATCAAAATTTAGGAAAGCCCATGAATATACATATTCAAGATTCTTGGATTCACTCATATAATTCCCACTAATTCAGAGTACTTGCCACAAAAGATGAACGTTGCAGTCACAATAAGTGGTAACAAGAATGTTGAGATGATATCTCAAATCTTTGATCAATTTATAACATATTTTAAAAATCTATAACAACAAAGGGTCAAACGACAAGCTGACGTGGATTCACATTACACATGGGTCATTAAAAAATCATTCTAAAGATCTTATACACACAATCTCAGGTGAATTTTCTCACCTTAATGACACCATTTCTCTATGAAAATATTTTGCAATTAAGAAAATATAAACACAAAATTTCACGTGAGATTGTTGCACAATGACATTAGGGTTCTTCGTAAGGTGGAAAGATTTGCTGAAAAAATTTGAACTGATTGTAAATTATACGAAGGAGTTGCTGAGACATGCAGATCACCTTTTCTTGCAATGTTCACTTTCTTCAGGAAATCATTATGTTTCTCCACACGGGCTAAGAGTTGACAATCAATGAGGTAACTCTAAAATCCCTTTTCACTAATTAGCTATCATCAATGATGATACCTATCATCTGTATATGCGATCATACTTACTCTAGAAAATTTGGAAAGTTGTAAATGGTTTAGTCTTTATAAAGAACAAGTGCATAGTATAACAATTATTCAGCAGGGTATCTAATGGTTCAACTCATACTCATATTAGAATTATAATTTTCGCAACGGTTGCAATCTCCACCTCAGCAACATGTTGCCTCCCCAAATTTGAGGATCCTAGATGGTATCCACCACCAAGGCACATTGTTAAGATTAATATTGATGCAACTTTAAAGAATAAAATTTCCATCGAGGAGACCATCGAAGAGTATTTGGCTATCATCAAAGCTTCTCAAAATAAGGATGGATTACAACAACATTGTGATTTTTTTTTTAGATCGGTAAAGAAATTGATGCTAGCGAGTTTCGAACTCAGGTCACTGGTATCATCACCCAATGATTTTACCACTGTACTACAATGACATCGGAAACAACATGGTGATTGAAAACGACTTTATTTCCATAATAGAAATCCTTAATTACTACAGAGTTCTTTAGAGGGTAATCAATGAGCTAAGAGCTTCCCCCTCCAAAACATTTTCAAGTTGAATAGAAATTTATGCCACAAAGAACAAATGATATTGAGCATTGACTAAGAATCTTAGACATACTCTCATATCCTTCTTCTATTTCCAGTTTTTTTCTTTATTTTAGACCCTTTTTTTTGTTCTGTTTTGTTTTGATAAACAAGGAATCTTTTCATTAATGGTAATTCGTAAATAAGAGAATAAGATCATACCGTAAGAGTACAATACCGAGAAATCCGACAAGAGAAAGAGAAGGATTACCGGAAAAATGGTTCTTTTCGGAATTAAAATTGTGAAGAAATTATGGGGATATCTTCCATTTTCTATATGGTGAACTGTTTGGAGAGAGCGAAACTGCAGGATTTACAAGAATTATAGGAGGAATTTCGATCAACTAGTTGTTTCGATAAAATTCACTTTATACAGCTGGACTAGGCTTACGAAGGTGTTTGAAGGCTCCTCTTTAAGTACTTTAATATGGAACTGGGACGATGTTTTCGGTAGTAGTTTTTTTTTATCGATAAAGAAGAGATTTGATTGATCAAAAAAAGAGAGGGTATAACAGGATTATACCACCCTTACAAGGAAAAAAAAGAAGAGAAAAAGATCTGGTAACAGGCTATCAGAACTCGGTTAAGGCTGAAAGTAAATGTTACACCACCTTCTCATTACATCAGAAGAATTAACAGATTCATAATCCTTAAAAGCAAGAGCCCGAGAGAACAAACAATATATAACTTTGTTGACCAAAACCTGCACATTAATTGTGCCTTGTGTCTGAGAAAACATGGCCATTTCTCTCCTTTCAAATGCACCAGAAAATTGCTGCATGAATGAAATTCCAAACCACAGTGCTCACTTTACTGTGCTGAGTCAAGTGCCAGGCATGAATAGAAGTAGTAGTGTCATTAGGCATGGAGAAGAACTACTGAAGTTTACTCAAAAACTCATTCCAAACCATTCTTGCAAAGGAGAAATGGAGGAACAAATGAGGAATAAATTCATTCTCATTACAGAACAAACAAGTTGGAGAAACATCCATGCCTCTTCTAGTAAGATAATCTCTTGTAGATAATCAGTTGTGAGAGAGAAGCCACAAGAAAAAACTGATCTTTGGAGGGCACTTCAGCTTCCATATTTTATGAAAAATGGGATTAGCTAGGACATTGGTGGGCCCGAGAAAGCGTGAAAATTGAAGCGAAATGAAACGGGCCTATAGTAATACCGCAAGTGCACGGTCGTCAGTTGTAGCTCGTGCAAGTACGGGTCGATCCACAGAGACTGGGTGTGTTTTGGAGTTTTCTAGCTATTTTGGGCTCTAAATTGCTATTGTTGGGCTTTGGGTACCAATGGATTTTGGTAACCAATGGGTTATGATTGTGCTTTGGGCCTTTGAGTTCTTTGGGAATGAACTGGGCTTTAGCTTTAGCCTATCAGTAAACTAGGCTTTGGAGAGAACTGTAGACTGGGCTCAATGATCTTGAAGTGCTCTTGGGCTCAGTGGTTTTGAAATGAATTAAACTGGGGTTTTGATGTGAGCTAAGCTTTGATTGAGTTGGGCTTTCACAGTGAACTGGGCCTGTCTTTAACCTTAAGAGTTTACAGTGGGCTTAAAGCAGAAGAGAAGTGACAGAGCTGAGAGCAAAGTGGGCAGTAACAAGAGAGAAGTGAACAAGAATGGTAAAGAAAGACAGTGAGCAAACAGAAAGTGACAGTGAGGAAGTAACAAACTGAAACAATGTATGTACAAGGCCAACATGAGAGGGTATTTACAGGGCAGTGACAAGAGAGGACTGGTACTGTGGACAGCACAGGCAAAGGAAGAGAGGCACAACAGCAGCAGTAGGGTAATGCAGGCTGGGCAGGGAAGCAAAACAGGGCAGAACAAGGCAAAACAGGGCAATATATCAAAGGGAAAGTGGACAATGGCAATGGAGATAGTGTCATTATATACAATGTGGCAATATATACAATGATAAAACAACAGTGATCTACATGTGCATATTAACAATGGCATGGTAGTGGCAATGTGGTAGTGATAAATCAAGACAGTTGCAAACCAAGGCCTAAGCCAAGGGAAATGGCAGGGGAGCAAAACTACAGATACAAAACAGAGAAACAACACAACTAGGTTATGAATCCACCTTGTGACCTAGCCAGATAGTGTAATTCTATGTTAAATCCCTGTCCCTAATGGAGCTAGGTGAAGGTTCAAGCCTGCCTATGTTCCAGGGCATACATAAATGGAATGGAAGGATAAAAAGCTTGCTCAACTGTTTACTCCTAGCATTGACTGTCTTTTGACAGCACAATCAATCACAAGCACATTTGAGCATTAATTTCCTCCATTTCTCAATCAATTCTATTTACATGAATTATAACCTAACATTACACCACTAACAGTGACTTAAGGCATCATCTCAGCCTAGCTATACACATACACATGTGAGCTCACAAAACAGCAACAAAAAAAAACATTTACTAAACAGAGAACTACAAACTAACATGTGAACTAGAATGAAATGTGAATTAAAACATAAAACAAACTGAATTGAAACAAGATAAACTAAAACTGAATTTGGAATTAAAATTGAAAATTAAAATTAAATCTACAAATACAAAACAGGGAAGAAAAATCTACCCAAGAGGAACTGGCTAGTCCAGCCCTCATGGGGATACACTGGCTAGTCCAGAGATACCCTTCATCCTCTACACCATGAGCTATTTATACTTCAAAAGCCCCAATAATTTACAAACCCTAAAATTAAAATTAGGTATTTTCAATTCCGAAATTGCTCACCAAATCCGCTGAATTGGTGGTGACCCATGCCTCTTCTCTTCTCTCTCGATCCTTCTCTGCCCTCAATTTCAATCTATAGCCTCATCTATTTCATCAACTCTTCACGCCTAGGGTTCCAGCGAGAAAAAGGGGTGATGGGCTGATGTAATAGATGGCTAGAGAGTAGGGGGATGTATAGGTGATTGAGACAGAGGAGTTGGTGGTAGAGATGGTGGTGACAGGAGCGATGGATGATGGAGTTGCAGTCGTGAAAGGTGGTAGCAGGTCGGGAGAAAGACGAAGAAAGAAGGAGGAGATATGATTTGGGTTAGGGTTCTCTCTTTTGGGGTATAGGGTAATTAATGTTTGGGTGTGAGGCAGTTTCATCAAATTTCGATGTCTTGCGATGCTTAGCCGTGGGGTGTGGAGATGAAGATTGATCTAACGGCTAAAAGTGAAGAGGCTGGCAGCGACCGTTGGATGCAGATATACAACGAAACTAACGGCTCCAGATGGAGTTAGGTGCTGTAGTGTTAGACAGGAGCTTCCGATTTCGATGAACGACGATGAAGCGACCATTGGATGATGAGATGGATCCAATCCGACGGCTGAAGATGGAGGCGGGTTTGGATATAGGAAATGGGTTTGGGTGAGGGTTTTGGGCCTTGGGTATGCCAAGCCCATATCTTCTTTAAGAACAATTCTTCCTTCTTGAGCCCATTCCTAGCTTTTTGGACTTGTGCGCACCATTCTTTGCGGCTTCCTTGCGTAATTTCTCCCGGCTTTTCACTACTTTTCTGCTCTTTTCGCTCCGCTATTCATCCAAACTTTATTTATTACCTAAAAATGCAAAATTAATTAATAAAAATATTTATTCTTGAAAACAATGAAAATACAGAATATGGGATAAAATGTAGAATTAATGCACAAAAGATGAGTTAAATGCCAAGAAAAATATATAGAAAAATGCACTTTTTAGCACTCATCAAATACCCCCAAACCTGAATTTTACTTGTCCTCAAGTAAAACAAAACTAAGGAAATCCTACCTATACCACTGTCGCTGGTCTCTCGAATGCATTTAGCGTATGCACTAAGCCTTTTAAACCACTAAGTGTCCCTAGTGGACGAGTTAAGTCTCGTGAAGGTTTGCTTAGAACGTACCTACAAAGTTCTAGGTCAAAATATAAGCTCAGATTCCATCAAATGTGACATGTGCAAGTCAGTTAAGCTCACAGCAAAATGGAGATGTCAATCTAGCTATCGAAGGCACAATCCTAGCACTGATAACAAAAAAGACATGTGATAAGAGTGTAAAGTGTATCTACACATGTGTAAAGAAAGATCTGAAGTTATGACTACTAATCACCAAGAGATAGTTTCTCAGGCTAAGAACTGAGGTCGAAATCTAGCTAGCTGTCCGGACTTTACGAGAATTGTGAATGAGTTGGAGGTATTTCACAATTACTCGCGTTGTACATCAATGGCATACACCCTCCTTGCTTATTACAATGAAACAACAAAATGACTATTTACATGACTCTTATTTACATTGACTACTCTCTTTTATTTTTGGAACAAGAGAGGATGGAATTGATAAATACTTGATTGATTTTTTTTTTTTTGAAAAGAAACAACTTTTGATACAAATACAAAAGGAAACAAAAGATTACATGACACTTTGCAAGAGGTAGCCATTTTTGATGCACCCAGTTAAATTCGATGGTTGTTTTTCTTAATGTAACCTCCACCTTCTATCCCAACCAACCAAAGAACAAGCTAGTCAAGTTTCGTTCAGTATTCTAAAGTGATTGGCAATCGTAACTTCCTATCAAACACCTTGAAGATCGAGGCTATACATGTATTGGTAGATCGTGCGCGTGCAAATTTCTTATCACTATGTGAATTGTGCTAGAATCAGGGTGCCTAAATATCTAGACTAAGACTCCTAATAATTACATATTTGCACAAGAGTCAACATTTCAAGGTAAATGAGCTCCATTTTTATGTTTTTTCATTTTTTAATTTTTTTTTTTGAATTTTTCAATTTTTTCAAAAAGAAGGAGTTTTGTTTTCAATTATGGCATATTATCGTGGTATCTACTCTATACCCCCAAACCTAAACTAAACATTGTCCTCAATGTTTAAAAATGGAAAGAATTAAAACAACATATGAAGGGACATGCTGAGTAGAGTAAAAGGAGAGAGAATACCCGATTTCGGCGAAAGCAGAATTAAAACTCCGTTATCAAGGCAAAACTCCATCATATTAGGAGTCACAATGGATGAGCACAAAATATATACAAAAGGAAATTTAACTAACACATTATCTACAAGAAAATTTGGTTTTTAATGGGATTGGACTTTTTGGGAAAAATTTGGTTTTGTCGGGAGAAAACTTTTGGTTTTTAGGGAAAAAGGCTTTTGGTTTTAGGGAAGAAAACGACTTATGTACAAGGTGGACCAGTTAGTCCACATAGACTGGGTCCTCCAGGTTGGTTGTTTCAATGTCGGGTGGGAATGGTCAAGGAATGGTTTAATCTCTGCCCGTTGACTTTGAAAATGTTCTTGTTGGAGACATCCTCCAGCTCTACAGCTCCATGAGGAAAACTGTGCGTACTAGGTACGGTCCCTTCCATCTGGAACGCAGTTTTCCTGGAAAAAGATGTAACGGGAGTCATACAGCAAGACTTTCTGACCAGGAGTGAAGGATTTGCGTAGAATACGCTTGTCATGAAAATCTTCATCTTCTGCTTATATAACTGGCACTGTCATAAGCCTCATTTCTCAATTCTTCCAACTCGTTGAGTTGAAGTTTCCGTTGAATTCCAGCTTCGTCCAGAGAAAAGTTCAGTTGCTTGATTGCCCAATAAGCTCGATGTTCTAATCCACAGGAGATGGCACGGCTTTCCATACACTAGACGATAGGGGGACATGCCAATTGGTGTCTTATAAGCTGTTCTATAGGCCCACAAAGCATCATTCAATCTTATGACCAATCTTTCCTAGACGGGTTAACCGTCTTTTCTAGAATGTGCTTATTTCCCTATTAGACACTTCCACTTGTCCACTGGTCTGAGGGTGGTACGGAGTAGCAACCTTGTGAGTTATTCCATACTTGCGTACTAAAACTCAAGTGCTATTGCAAAATGTGAACCGTCACTGATGATAGCTCTAGGGGTACCAAAACGTGAAAATATGTTTTCCTTTAAAAAGAAAGTACCACCTTGTGGTCATTTGTTCTGGTTGCTATGGCTTCTACCCACTTAGACGTAATCAACGCGACTAGATGTACAACTTGCTGTCAGACATGGGAAATGGACCCATGAAGTCGATCCCCCAAACATCAAAAATCTCACAATCAAATGGGGTTCAATGGCATCATGTTTCTCCTCGAAATGCTTCCTAGCTTTGACAGCGTTCACAAGCAACACAATAATCATGGCAATCCTTGAACAATGATGGCCAATAGAACCACACTGCAAGATCTTTGCAGCGGTTTTCTTGGCACTGAAATGGCCTCCACATGCTTGGTCATGACAGAAAGATATCACATCTTTCTGTTCGGTGTTGGGGACACATTCCTAATGATTTGGTCTGGGCAGTACTTAAACAAATATGGGTCATCCCAAAGGAAATGTTTAACTTCAGCCAGGAATTTAGAGCGGTCTTGTCTCGACCAACGTGAGGGCATCCTACCTGTAGCGAGGTAGTTAACAATATCAGCAAACCAAGGAAGGTCTGAGATAGACATCAGCTGTTCATCTGGGAATGATTCTCTAATCAGCTCAAATTCATCAATAGACTCTAAAGTTAATCTAGACAAATGATCAGCAACCACATTCTCACAACCTTTCTTATCACGGATTTCGAGATCGAATTCCTGTAATAATAGTATCCATCGAATAAGGCGAGCTTTAGCATCCTTCTTGGAAAGAAGATACTTCAAAGCCGCATGGTCTGTGTATATGATGATCTTAGACCCTATCAGATAAGATCTAAACTTGTCTAATGCGAAAACGACGGCAAGCAATTCCTTCTCGGTAGTTGAATAATTGAGTTGGGCATCATTAAGGGTTTTGCTAGCATAGTATATCACATATGGTAGTCTATCAACTCGCTGTCCTAAAACAGCACCAACAGCATAATCAGAGGCATCACACATAAGTTCGAACGGAAGCTTCCAATCGGGTGGTCGGACTATAGGAGCGGTGGTGAGAAGGGTTTTTAATTCCTCCCATGCCTTCACACAAGCAGCATCGAAATTGAAGGCAACATCTTTGGAGAGAAGACTGCACAGAGGTCTGGAGATTTTGCTGAAATCTTTGATGAATCGCCGGTAAAAACCAGCATGACCTAGAAATGATCTGATCTCCTTCACAGAGCGAGGTTGTGGTAGATGTTGAATGAGGTCAACTTTAGCTTTATCCACTTCAATTCCTTTTTCTGAGATGATGTGTCCTAGAACTATTCCTGAATTCACCATAAAATGGCATTTTTCCCAATTTAGAACAAGGTTCTTTTCTTTACATCTGGATATCACGAGGGCAAGATGCTTCAAACATTCGTCAAACGAGGAACCAAAAACAGAGAAATCATCCATAAAGATCTCGAGAAAACTATCTATCATGTCAGAAAAAATGCTCATCATGCAACGCTGAAAAGTAGCAGGTGCATTACACAACCCGAAGGGCATACGTCTATAAGCAAACGTCCCAAATGGACACGTGAATGTAGTTTTTTCCTGATCTTCCGGAGCAATGTGAATTTGGTTATAACCGGAAAAGCCATCTAGAAAACAGTAGTGACTGTGTCCAGACACACGTTCTAGCATTTGGTCAATGAAAGGGAGCGGGAAGTGATCCTTCCTTGTTACTGTGTTCAACTTCCTGTAGTCGATGCATACTCGCCATCCTGTGGTTGTACGAGTAGGGACTAATTCATTCTTGTCGTTCTGAACTACAGTAATGCCTGACTTCTTAGGCACAACTTGAATGGGACTAACCCATTTGCTATCGGGATTGGGTATATGATACCCGCATCAAGTAGTTTCAGGATCTCTCCTTTGACTACATCTCTCATGTTAGGATTAAGTCTCCTTTGCATTTCCCTAGATGGTTTGGCATTCTCTTCAAGGTTAATGTGGTGCATGCAAATGGTGGGACTAATTCCTTTGAGATCTGAGATGGTCCATCCTAAGGCCTCTTTGTGTTCCTTAAGTACTTCTAAAAGCTTACTTTCCTGTTCCGTGTCTAAACATGATGAAATAATGACAGGTAAAGTATCAGAAGAACCTAGGAATGCGTACTTCAACGTACTAGGCAATGTTTTCAATTCAAGCTTGGGTGGCTCAACAATGGATGGAATAGCTTGGAATCAGAGAGTAAGGGTGGTTCCACTTCATATTTCCTTTCAGTGACGTCCATTTGAGGTACAGATTCGAGCAGAGATAGGACGTCACTACAGTATGCATCATCATAGGAATCTGAGTTAAAGTTCTCCATACATGCTTGAAAGGGGTCGACGGATAGAATGTTAGTCAACGAATCTTGTATTAATCCTTCAATCATATTAACTTCATGCACATCATCATCATCAAGATTCACAGGTTGTTGACTAATATCGAACACATTCAATTCTACCGTCATGTTGCCAAAAGACAGTTTCAACACTCCATTACGACAATTAATGATCGCGTTGGACGTAGCCAAGAAAGGACGTCCTAAGATGACAGGAATGTGACAGTCTGGGTTTTGTACAGGTTGAGTGTCTAAGACAATGAAGTCTACGGGAAAATAGAATTTGTCAACCTTGATCAAAACGTCTTCGACCACTCCACGAGGAATCTTGACAGATCGGTCTGCCAGTTGTAGAGTGATAGATGTTGGTTCAACTCCCCAAGACCTAACTGCTCATAAACAGAATATGGCAGTAGGTTAACACTTGCACCTAGGTCTAATAACGCTTTATTGACCGTGTGTTCTCCTATAGTGCAAGAAATTGTTGGACATCCTGGATCCCTAAACTTGGGTGGAGTTTTGTTCAGAATGATGGAACTCACCTGCTCAGCTAAGAAAGCACGTTTGTGCACATTGAGCTTGCGCTTTTGAGTACACAAGTCTTTGAGGAATTTGGCATAAGCAGGGATTTGCTTGATTGCTTCAAGAAAAGGAATGTTGATGTTGACTCTCTTGAACAGATCTAACATCTCATTGTAATGGGTACTTTTCTGTTGATAGATCAATCTTTGAGGAAATGGGGCAACAGGAGAATGAGTTGGCAAAGGGACATTCACAGCAGTAGAATTGTCAGGCTTTCCAACTTGCTCAGATTCTTTGGTTTTCTGGGGTTGTGGAGACAGCGTGGAATTTGTATCAGATTCATTAGGTTCGCCCACGTTGTTCTCGATGACTTTACCACTTCGGAGGGTGGTAATGGCATGGACTTGATCGGGAGGTTTCCTGCAGGATGTTGTGCCTGTTTGAAATATCCTCTTTGGATTTTGTTGGGGTTGGCTCGGAAGTTTACCCTTTTCTCTCTCACACACAGATTTGACCATCTTTTGATCAGATTTTTGACTTTGCATCAACTCTGGAACATTCCTCTAGGGGATAATCTCTTGTCGGTATTGTGTTGAGGATATGATTGTTGAGAGTTGATTGTTGTTGAGGTTGTTGTTGAGGGTTCTCGGGTGTTGATAACCTTGATTGTTCTGATATCCCTGATTGTTTTGATAGCTCTGATTGGGTTGAGATGGTCCTCCCTGAGTGGGTCCTTTGGACCATGAAAAGTTAGGGTGGTTTCTCCATCCTGGATTGTAGGTCTGTGAATAGGGTTATGCTCTGTTTTTGAAACATGGCATGTGCCTGTTCAAGCCTAGATTCCTGGACTGCAAGCAAATCGGGACAATTTTGGAATTGATGGTTGGGATCGTTACAAGCGGCACATACAGACGAAGCGACATGTTCTCGGAGAGTAGTGGTGGAAGGTTTTGAATTTTTATGTAGTTCTAACTCTTCTAATCTCCTAACTATTGATGCCATGTTTGCTCCCTCGAAATCCTTCGGATGTAGTCTTTCTGGGTTCACGGATGGATTCCCACTGTTGCGTCTTTTCAGCTACTTCAATCAACAAGTCCCAAGACGCATCAGCAGTTTTGTCTACGAATATACCATTACACATCGACTCAACCGTTGTTCGGGTGGACACATCTAGACCTTCATACAAAATTTGCACAAGTCTCCATTTTTCAAAACCATGATGGGGACATTGGAGCAATAATTCATTGAATCTCTCCAAGTATCTAGCTAAGGTCTCACCCTCTAATTGCACAAAGCTATTCAGACTTTGACGAATTGTCGCAGTCTTGTGATTCGGGAAAAACTTTTTGAAAAACTCCTTTATGAGGTCATCCCATGTCATGATGGATTGAGGCTGTAAAGCATAAAGCCAGGCCTTTGCCTTGTCTTTCAGGGAGAAAGGAAAGAGCCTTAACTTTAGGGTTTCGTCGGACATTTGAGTGAAACGCAGAGTTCCACAAATTTCCTCGAATTCTCTCACGTGGTGGTATGGGTTTTCATTCTCAACACCTCTAAAAATAGGAAGCATCTGTATTGTGCTCGATTTCAGCTCATAATGGCCATTATCCTCGGGTAGCACAATACAAGAAGGTTGACTGGCTCTAGTTGGGTACATATAATCCTTGAGGGTACGGGGTTCTCCCATTGTTTCGGTTTGATCTGGGCTGTCTACCTCAGAACTCAGAATTTCGATAGGTTCTTCTTGATTAATTCTAACAAGTCTGTTTGTTTGGTCTCTATAGGTCACAATCATGTCCTTGTAGGTACCTCAACTAACATGTTGGTCAGACAGAGCAATCGGAAACAATTTGGCCCACAAGGGTTACGAAGATTTGGTTTTGAATGGGTGTTGGACTAACAAGGGATTTTGGTTAAAACTGGGCTCGGGAATTTTTTGAACTTAGCCTAGCATAAATTATCACACCCCACAAAAGAAAATAAAAACAACAATAAATAATTACAAGCCCATAAAAGAAAAATAAAAGAAAATAAAAGAAAAAGAAAATAAAAATAAAAATAATTATTACAAGCCCAAATTAAAAATAAATTAATTATTACATACCCAAATTGAATATTTAATGGGGCCCAAGTGGGTTACTCATGGTTTAGGCTTACTTGGTTAAGGAGGGAAGCCTAGTTAGGCTTTTGTTCCCTTTGGTTGCACTAGCCCAGTTGGGCTTTAGGATCGTCCTAAGCAGCTCACGCCCAAGCCCAGCAACAGTTGGAGTTGGTTCAGCAACACGAGCCCAGGAGGATCAGCTGCGAAGCCCAGGAGCAGAAGATCACGAGCCCAGCAACAGAAAAAGGCAGAGCCCAGCAGCAGCAGGTGGCTAAGCCCAGTTGCAAAGTTTGGCGAAGCCCAGCAGACCACCACCAGTGAAGCCCAGCAGTGAAACGCAGCTTCAGTTGGCAGCCCAGTTGCTTTGGCTTGGCAGCAGCAGGCTTGGTTCACCAGCTCCAGCAACAGCAACAGCAGCAGCCAAGGTTCCAGCAGCAGCAGCAGCTCAGGTGGCCAGCAACACAGCTCTGCAGCAACTCAGTGGCACCTGCAATGATAGTGATGAAGCTCAGACAACTCAGTGCAATGATTGCAGGTCAGGACAGCAAAGGAATCAGCAGCAGCAAGCACCACTCCCCGGCAGCGGCGCCAAAAACTTGGTGGGCCCGGGAAAGCGTGAAAATTGAAGCGAAATGAAACGGGCCTACAGTAATACCGCAAGTGCACGGTCGTCAGTTGTAGCTCGTGCAAGTACGGGTCGATCCACAGAGACTGGGTGTGTTTTGGAGTTTTCTAGCTATTTTGGGCTCTAAATTGCTATTGCTGGGCTTTGGGTACCAATGGATTTTGGTAACCAATGGGTTATGATTGTGCTTTGGGCCTTTGAGTTCTTTGGGAATGAACTGGGCTTTAGCTTTAGCCTATCAGTAAACTAGGCTTTAGAGAGAACTGTAGACTGGGCTCAATGATCTTGAAGTGCTCTTGGGCTCAGTGGTTTTGAAATGAATTAAACTGGGGTTTTGATGTGAGCTAAGCTTTGATTGAGTTGGGCTTTCACAGTGAACTGGGCATGTCTTTAACCTTAAGAGTTTACAGTGGGCTTAAAGCAGAAGAGAAGTGACAGAGCTGAGAGCAAAGTGGGCAGTAACAAGAGAGCAGTGAACAAGAATGGTAAAGAAAGACAATGAGCAAACAGAAAGTGACAGTGAGGAAGTAACAAAGTGAAACAATGTATGTACAAGGCCAACATGAGAGGGTATTTACAGGGCAGTGACAAGAGAGGACTGGTACTGTGGACAGCACAGGCAAAGGAAGAGAGGCACAACAGCAGCAGTAGGGTAATGCAGGCTGGGCAGGGAAGCAAAACAGGGCATAACAAGGCAAAACAGGGCAATATATCAAAGGGAAAGTGGACAATGGCAATGGAGATAGTGTCATTATATACAATGTGGCAATATATACAATGATAAAACAACAGTGATCTACATGTGCATATTAACAATGGCATGGTAGTGGCAATGTGGTAGTGATAAATCAAGACAGTTGCAAACCAAGGCCTAAGCCAAGGGCAATGGCAGGGGAGAAAAACTACAGATACAAAACAGAGAAACAACACAACTAGGTTATGAATCCACCTTGTGACCTAGCCGGATAGTGTAATTCTATGTTAAATCCCTGTCCCTAATGGAGCTAGGTGAAGGTTCAAGCCTGCCTATGTTCCAGGGCATACATAAATGGAATGGAAGGATAAAAAGCTTGCTCAACTGTTTACTCCTAGCATTGACTGTCTTTTGACAGCACAATCAATCACAAGCACAGTTGAGCACTAATTTCCTCCATTTCTCAATCAATTCTATTTACATGAATTATAACCTAACATTCCACCACTAACAGTGACTTAAGGCATCATCTCAGCCTAGCTATACACATACACATGTGAGCTCACAAAACAGCAACAAAAAAAAACATTTACTAAACAGAGAACTACAAACTAACATGTGAACTAGAATGAAATGTGAATTAAAACATAAAACAAACTGAATTGAAACAAGATAAACTAAAACTGAATTTGGAATTAAAATTGAAAATTAAAATTAAATCTACAAATACAAAACAGGGAAGAAAAATCTACCCAAGAGGAACTGGCTAGTCCAGCCCTCATGGGGATACACTGGCTAGTCCAGAGATACCCTTCATCCTCTACACCATGAGCTATTTATACTTCAAAAGCCCCAATAATTTACAAACCCTAAAATTAAAATTAGGTATTTTCAATTCCGAAATTGCTCACCAAATCCGCTGAATTGGTGGTGACCCATGCCTCTTCTCTTCTCTCTCGATCCTTCTCTGCCCTCAATTTCAATCTATAGCCTCATCTATTTCATCAACTCTTCACGCCTAGGGTTCCAGCGAGAAAAAGGGGTGATGGGCTGATGTAATAGATGGCTAGAGAGTAGGGGGATGTATAGGTGATTGAGACAGAGGAGTTGGTGGTAGAGATGGTGGTGACAGGAGCGATGGATGATGGAGTTGCAGTCGTGAAAGGTGGTAGCAGGTCGGGAGAAAGACGAAGAAAGAAGGAGGAGATATGATTTGGGTTAGGGTTCTCTCTTTTGGGGTATAGGGTAATTAATGTTTGGGTGTGAGGCAGTTTCATCAAATTTCGATGTCTTGCGATGCTTAGCCGTGGGGTGTGGAGATGAAGATTGATCTAACGGCTAAAAGTGAAGAGGCTGGCAGCGACCGTTGGATGCAGATATACAACGAAACTAACGGCTCCAGATGGAGTTAGGTGCTGTAGTGTTAGACAGGAGCTTCCGATTTCGATGAACGACGATGAAGCGACCATTGGATGATGAGATGGATCCAATCCGACGGCTGAAGATGGAGGCGGGTTTGGATATAGGAAATGGGTTTGGGTGAGGGTTTTGGGCCTTGGGTATGCCAAGCCCATATCTTCTTTAAGAACAATTCTTCCTTCTTGAGCCCATTCCTAGCTTTTTGGACTTGTGCGCACCATTCTTTGCGGCTTCCTTGCGTAATTTCTCCCGACTTTTCACTACTTTTCTGCTCTTTTCGCTCCGCTATTCATCCAAACTTTATTTATTACCTAAAAATACAAAATTAATTAATAAAAATATTTATTCTTGAAAACAATGAAAATACAGAATATGGGATAAAATGTAGAATTAATGCACAAAAGATGAGTTAAATGCCAAGAAAAATATATAGAAATATGCACTTTTTAGCACTCATCAGACATCTTCATCATCCAAAGTAAGTCTGTCATATAGAGACTTCACTGAAAAAATATTAGACTTACACAATGGCCACATCAGCTCATCATCAGCATTCTTGGTAAAATTGAAGGAAGCTAAATCATTCTGGAGAAGATTTAGTTCAACAGTTGCAGCAGCATTTACTCTCCTTGGCAGCAGAAAATCCCAACTTATAGAATTATCAACAGTAGAACTCATTGCAGCAACTGATAAATTCTTTGCTCTAGAATGAGCATAGAGGTTAGGATAGAAAAAATTTATTGGATGATCATACAACTAATTATCATCCCAAAACCTTGTATTAAGACCATCATTCACTTTAAATTTAACATATCTTAGGAAAATGGAATTGTATTTCATAATTGCTTTCCATACTAACCTTCCATAAGAACCTTTAGGAGTCTTACAAATCCAAGAAGTATCCCTTGCACCATATTTTTCAGATGTAATGGACTTCCAAAAAGCATTATCCTCCACAACATATCTCCAAGACCACTTTGTGAGCAAAGCTTTATTGAACTTTTGCAGATTTTTGATGCCCAAACCACCTGACTTTTTTCTTCTGCACAAGACAACCCATTTAACTGGATGGATTTTTCTCCTACCTTTGTTATCATGCCAAAGAAAATCTCTCATAATTTTTTCAAGTTTTTTGACAACTGCAACAAGCATCTCAAAGAGTGACATATAATAAACACGTAAGCTAGATAAAACACTGTTAATAAGAGTGATTTTTCCAGCTCTAGAGAGTAATGGTTTCTTTCATCCAGCCAACTTCATTAAGAACCTTTCAATGACTTTATCCCATTTAGCTATACCACCACATTTGTCTCCCAAAGGAAGACCCAGATAAGTAGTAGGAAGCATACCTTGATAACAACCCAGAATTGAAGAAAAAAATAGAGAGATCACCATCATAGCCCACTCCATAAATCTGGATTTTAGCAAAATTTATTTTTAAGCCATTGAGAAGCTCAAAAGAAAGAAAAATCAATCTGAGATTTTTAACTTGCTCTACATCAACATCTAGAAAAATTAGAGTGTCATCTGTAAATTACAAATGACTTACCATCATGCCATCAAATTTAACTTGGAAGCCAGTAAGAATACCTTGTTCTTGTGCCTACTTAATCATAAAGTTCAAAGATTCACCAACACGAAGAAATAAAAATGGTGAAATAGGGTCACCTTGTCTTATGCCTTTCTTGCTTTTAAAATAACCAGCAGAACTACCATTGATGAGGACAAAAAATCTTGCATACTCCACACATCTTCTAATCCATCTTCTCCAATTGTCTCCAAAGCCCATAAGAAGAAAAATTTCATCTAGAAACTCCCAATTAACATGATCAAAGGCTTTTTCAGAGTCAATTTTACAAAGAATCCCAGGCTTCCCACTTCTGTTCTTGAATCTACCAATTCATTAGCTACCAATACTCCATCCAGAATTTGCCTCTTTCTAATAAAAGTTGTTTGATTGAAGGAAATAATTTCAGGCAAACATTGCTTGGATCTTTCAGCAAGAATTTTGGAAACAATTTTATAAGCTCCATGCACTAAAATTATAAGCATGAGATCTTTGATTTCTTCTATAGTATCTTTCTTAGGAATTAGAGCAATGAAAGTATTCTTCAATCTCCAATCCAAAAAATTCTTTTGTTGCAATTATTTAACCACATTCATGAAATCTTCTTTGAGAACCTCCCAACAAAGAACATAAAATCTTATTGGGAAACCTTTTTGGCCCCGTGGCTTTGTTTTGACCAAGCATCTTCATGGTTGGCACACTCTTCTTCATCTATATCTCTCTCCAACCATTCACATTTTTCTGCATGGCTTTGTTTTGACCAAGCATCTTCATGGTTGACACACTCTTCTTCATCTATATCTCTCTCCAACCATTCACATTTATCTGCAGAAATTCTTGAAAAGTTCATGCCCTCCATGTTAACTAATTTTTAGATTAAAAGACGTCTTGAAAAAAAAGACATTATACCAGTTTTAATTTCACTCTCTTCTGAAGTCAAAATGTCATTAACCTTGATTGAACCAATATAGCTTCTCCTTCTTCTATCATTGGCAATTCTGTGAAAGTATTTAATGTTGTTCTCAAAATCTTTAACATGAGTAACCCTTGATCTAGCTCTCCAATTTTCTGCTCTTTTTAAAGTAAGATTACAATATTCTTGTCTAGCTTGAATCTCTCATTCCATTGCTCCTCATTAAGCCCATTATTAACATCTTCCTCAGCATCCAAATCAGCAAAAACAGTCTCTAACTCTTCAAGCCTTCTATCAACATCACCAAATTCCAATTTACTTCATTCTTTTAGTTTTTGTTTCAATAATTGCAACTTCTAGCAGAAAACAAAACCTGCATTACCAGATGATAGACACATTTTTGTGTCTGAATTGTCCTCAGTGTCTCTATTGCTAGTGCTTGATTTTGTACTTATTATGGTGTTTTTATGTTTGTGTAGGTGTTTTTGGAGAAATACACTTGTGTGGAAAAAGTTGCTCAAAAAGTGCTATTTGGACCCCTGGAGGACATTTGTTATACGGACCCCATATTTGGCTAAGGGACACCCAAGGTTATGCGTAGCCCAAATTCATCCTCAGCACCCATCTGTTATTCGCATCCAGAAAAGGATAGGGGCACTTCATCTTCAACATTTCAAAAATAAAAAAATGGCGGGAAAAATATTCACTTCACTGGAAGAATTTCGATCGGATTTTGGAGGAGTTTTTGTGCGATTCAATCGCTGAAACTTCATGGGTATATGTGATTTGTTAGAACAAAGTTGTTATGGGTGTTTGTTTCGATCAAATTTGGCTAGATAACCCAAGATATGAAATCATAGCATCACGGGCTGGTTTTCCATTCCGAGTCCTGATTGAGTGACCAAGAGATTTTCGCGTGGCTACTGCATGTTGGAACACTTCTGGACAATGACTGGATGCGTTGAGAGTAATTTGGCGTGGGGAAACAGAGTGAGAAGCTAAATCAGGGAAGAGAATATTCCCAGAATATTTTTCATCAAGGACGAGTTAAGAGAGAATTATCTTGAGTTATAGCGATATTTCTTGGTGCTACTAGATATATAAAGGGTTCTGGTGTTGCAGAATAAAGAAGAGAGAGTTTGGGGTCGAGAGAAGAGCTCAGGAGGCGTGAATCAAGAGTTTTCAGAACTCTGTTTCTGCTGCTGCACCAAGAACACGAAGAACAAAAGACCACCAGAGGCAATCGTTCATGCTACAGTGACAACGACAGCCACACGAGGGTCGCAGAGATACAACAACAAAAGTTCTTTTTTATCGTTCTTTGTAACAGTGTTTTGCAACAATTATAAACGTTGCAAACACCCGATTTTCATTATTTTCTCTCCATTTCATCTTTGTAAACAAATTTTGAGCAGGAATCAATATTTTGAGCAAGTTTACACAATGATGAGCTAAACCCATCCTTTGGGGCGACGGAGAAAGCTATTTCGCCAATGAAATGTGGTAATCTCTATTTTATTTAATTTATGTAATTATTATATGATTATTTGCCTTGATAAATAAATAGATAAAATGGTTTTTGTTAAAAAAAATTTATTTCAATTGATGGAGCATGCTAGCCTAGGGTTTTGATGTCCCATACTTTCGATTTACAATTGTCATTTCTAAAAAATCAACTTTTGAAATATTAAGAATCAACTTGAATGAAGGATTTGCATGATTATAATTAGAACATATAAATCACTTTGATATTGGTAATTAGTGGAATCCATAGCCTCAGTCTTCTCCATATTTTTCATATCACTTTTATTTAAGTTTCCTATATTTTTTATTTAAAATTAAGTCTAAAATCTGCTTTCACAAGTCTTGAACGAATCTTATCACTACAACAACTTTGAAAACACATTACCAGAAACAACAAAATAAGACCACAAATCTTTTATAGTGGAAACAAAATTTGGGTGAGAAAGCCAATAGTACTCACAACGAAATGGAGAAAGCCCATGCTTCACTCCTTCACAAAACAAGGCAATTGGATTATGATCAGAACAAGGCCTAGCAAGAGCTTTTTGAATAACTTGAGGGTACATGCATTCCCAAGAATCATAAAGCATGAGTCTGTCAATCCTACTTTGTATAGTTTGAACTTGATTATTGGTCCAAGTATAAGAAGCACCAATTAGACGCAAATCAATGAGCTGATGTCTTGATATAAAATTATTGAATCTTGCCATTCCAGCTGTTTTTTCTCCACCAGAAGATCTTTCATGAACAAACCTAATTTCATTGAAATCACCCCCAATAACCCCTGGATAATTCCAGAAGCATATCACTTCTTCAATCTCTCTCGAGAACAGTTTAACTTCATCAGTATTTGAAGAGCAAGGAGCATAAACTCAAGTGAACATCCATTGAAAGAAATTAGTGATATTTTTACAAAGTAAGGTTATAGAATATGGACCAATGAGAGAGTCCAGAACCTCAACTTTATCTGAATCCCAAAGACAAAGAATACCCCCTGAACTTCCTTGAGAGGGAGAGTCTAACCATTGAACTGAATTTTTGCTCCAACACTGCCACACTAAAAGATCTGTACATTGCTGAATCTTTGTTTCTTGCAATAAAACAATACCCGGCTTCAAATCTTGAATTTTCCTTTTAACAATGTCCCTTCTGTTTAAATCATTGAGACCACGCACATTCCAACAAACTATTTGACAATCCATAAAAATGAAAAACTGAAGAGCTAAAACAAAGAAACTTACAAAGAAGTTCTTAATTTCTCCATATCATAATTAAGAAGATGTATCCGTATAGTATCCATCATAGCATCATCCACATCTTCTTTAGTACAGTGAAATTAATTCCAATATTTGGCCATAAAGCTATCATCTGAAATATGACTGTTTCAAACTCTATTCTTAAAACTGGATCAACTTTACTTTTAATAGTGCTCCATTTCTCTGTTGTTTTCCAAAAGAAACTGAAGTCTCTTATCTGATTATGAGAAGATTCTTGTTGTTTAGAAGTGGAGATTGTCGTGGAAGAAGAAGACCCATTTTCGTCTATCATTTGGAGGTATGGAATCAAGACTGCATTTTGCAAATAATCATTAACTACATCTTCATCTTGAAAAGTAGGTAACATGACCGTTGCAGATAACTGATTCAAATTTGAATTTGCTGAGTCAGTTTCTGAATTATCTGACTTAGCGGCTGAATTAGGTGAGTCAGTGTAGTTACCTAAACTCTAGGAGAGGCTAAAAGTGGGATTCTAGGGTTTCTGGAAGTGAATTACGGGAGGTTGAGCACGAAAAGTCTTCGCCTAAACCACGCACAGTGGCCGTTCAAAGGCTGCTTCAGTCATAGGGAAGAAGAATTATGTCTGGTCTTAGGAAGGGAAGCAGATGAAGAGAGAGATCATAGAACAAGTTATTTCTCTGAGAGGTTATGAGAAAGATGATCGTAGATTGGAAAATAGATGACCTATTTATAGATGAATTCTCTAATCTCAAGTCGGTGAAGATAAGGATTGCTTTCCGTGCCGTGCGGAACAATTCTCCCGTCTCTTCAGGAATATGGATAAACTAGGTTGAGTTTATATCATTATTCCACCGCCTTTATTCTCTTCCGCGGTGAGAAATAAGCCGGGTATTTTTCACACGTGTCGTAGACCGCCAGACCAAAACCCTAATTGATATCCCCAATTTTGTGAAGCTGAGTCATCATTTATGATGATGTGTTGAGAGAAATATTATCTTTAGCCGAGTTGTCCAGGATAGAGAGATATTATCTGATTTGTGAGAATGACTAGGATGAATCACGTGAAAGGGTATGAAACTCCTCAGAAATCGTGTGCAGAGTGTAAGAGGAGCTGAGGCTGATCCCCCTCTTTCCATGGCCGGTCACATATGTTATGTGAAGACCGTATTATTGGTTGTGGGTCCCTTTGTTGAGCATGCGGAGCTCAAGAGAGCTTATCCACGTTTTTGGATAGCCATGTACATTTCAGGCTCAATTTACTAGTCGTGAGTGTATTTGAGAGGCTGAGAAATAGGCTTTAGCATTGGGTAAGGTGTGTGGCTATCATGTGAATTTATTAGAGATTTTGAGGAGAGATTTGAATCTCTGAGATTTTGTGAAGATATTTAAATATCCCAGAGATTTTTGCGGACGGCTCAAAAATCCCTCTGTTATTTTTTGCAGAGAGATTTTTGCAGATGGCTCAAAAATCTCTCCGTGATTTTTGCAGAGAGATTTGAATCTCTCCGAGATTTTTGCGTACGGATCAAAATCTCTCCGAAGATTTTCTTAACGGATCTGTATCTCTCTGCAGTCAGCTGGGACTCGGCCTGTAGAGAGAGAGAAAAGGCTTTGTACGCCCGATTTAATGTCTCCGCGAGACTTTGACTCACTTGTCTTTGACCAGCGTATCTTGCAGAGATGTGCTAGGAATCAACTGTGTGTCCATATGATGATCCAACAAGACCAGTGTATCTCGAAAGGATGTTCTAGGAGTTTGTCGAAAAGGCTCAGAGGTTGAATAACCAACGTATCTCTCGGGGATGTCCTATGAGTTAACTGGAAACCTCAGTAAGTCGAGTCAGAGCCTAGATCAAACATGACCAGTGTATCTCCCGATGATGTACTAGGAATCAGTCTTTGATCTCAAATAGGGTGATTCTTGCTTACATGATATATGCAAATCTCCGCTCTGGGTCGTAAGTCCGTCGGGGACGTATTTACGCCCCTACAGATCCTACATGACCAGCAGCATCTCGTTGAGGACGTATACTAGGAATCATGGCATCATAATCAGATGCGTCTCGTGAAAATATGCTGGAATTGTGGCTGTTCTGGTTCATAAGTCCGTCGGAGACGTTTTACGCTCTACAGAACCTACGTGACCAGCAGTATCTCGTTGAGGATGTGCGCTAGGAATCACGGCATCAATACCAGCAGTGTCTCGTGGGGATGTATACTATAAATCCTGGTTAAGGATGCCTTGAGGACCAAGGGCTTAATCTCTCCCGTGAGAGTTGAATTCTGTCTATAGGGTTGAAATGACACTTTTTCCCTTTATCCAAATTTCACCATCTACATTAAGTCCCCTACTCAGAATATAACCTTGATTGTTCTATGATGAGTATATAGATGGTTGCGTGTCGTTCAGGCATGAATTTACAACTTTTTTTGCGGAGTCCCCGATGCTTAGTCCTTGCTTGCTCCGATTCTGAACTTCGAATTTAATCTGAACTTGGAAGCTTTCTGGATTTTTTTATTATGAGACATTACTATTGCGCAACTTGATCCTTGATGCAGTAAAATTTCCGTTTTTGAGAGAGTAGACTTGCGAATTAGGGTTTCGTTGACCAAAACCCTAATTTCTTTCTTCTGTACCACTCTGAGCTTGGAATTTTCCCTGGACTTGTTATACTGTTAGACCTTTTGCATTGGAAACGTCATGGAAATAGAGTCTTGCAGAGGAAACTTCCATCTTGGTCGAATGGGATTTGCAAATTAGAGTTTACTTGGTCCAAACCCTAATTTTCTCTTTTTGTATCATTGGGTTTCTGAGTTTATGCAAGCGAGTATTTGGGGAAGAGAAGAGATTTGAGTGGCTTCATGGCTGTCCGTGAAATTGGGAAAAATCTTGTGATAATAAATTGGCACTTGCTTTTGCAGTTCCAGAGTTCCTATCCCATACAAATTCTGAATTCAGGCTTGTACTGCATCTAAACCCTAATTTCCCTCTTGTTCGCGTCTGACTCCTTCAGACGTTCTCGATAGGCTTGACGAGGCTTGGAAGGTGTGAATATATCTTGTGGGGTTAGCGCCTTGTATGACAAGAACTTGTTCAATCCCTTATACAAATCAGACACTCCTTTTCGAGAGAAAATACCTATCTTTGAAACCCAAGGGTATTTTCGTCAAAATCTAATATAAGCATGATTTTTATGACATGAAAGCTTCGTGAGACTCTTTAGGCATGGTCACGGATTGAGAGGGGGAGATAGGCGCATGTACGGTCTTGGTTTTGAAAATTCTGAACTCCAACTTCCTTGTTTTAGCTAAACTCCCTTTATTTTCTCCGACATTCTGCTTTTCTGGATTCCGTTTCAATCCCGTTCTTCTTCGAACATTTAGAGAAATCAATATTCACGTGTATGAGGATTTTTAAATAAATAGATGAGAGCTTGGTTGGTCTCCGGCTATATTAAGGCTTTCTTCTTTAAAAATACTCAAAATTGCAATATAAGGGTATTTTGGTCATAATCCCTTATGAACTCGTTTTTATTGAAGATTAATGAGCTAAAAGGAATTGAGAGAGGATTAGAAAACCTTCCAAGAGAGTGGGATAGGCTCGGTTCCTTCTCTTGTAGAATAAACCCTTTTTCACCAAATTCTTGAAATTAGGGTTATTTTGTCAAAACCCTAATTCTCTTCGACTTTGATCGCTATGAAAAAATTCCGAGAGAATAAATCACGTACCACTGGCCTAGAAGAACATCTTCATGCATGAAAATGGCTTGTCCACGGTTTGGAGGAAGATTTAGAAGAAATAAACCTCTCAGTTTCCTTATTTGATTCAAATTCCTCAAATTTTCTCGTTTAGCTCCAACTCCTTTTCCTTTTTATTGATGGCTTCCCGTTTGAGATAGGCTTGAAAATAAAACTCTTTTCCATATATTTTGGGCGTGACTTAGTCATGGAGGTCTTTCTTCCCTTCTTCTACTCGTTCTGTTTGTATCAGGACTCTTCGTTTGGGTGTTCCTCAGAAAACTTCAGTTTTGAGAGACTTGCCTAAAATCTTCATACCATGTCGGATTAGAGATCCGAACCCCAATTTGAAAATATAAAATAATTATCTATTCAAAACAAAAATAATGACCCAATTATGATTTGCTTAGGTCAGTCAACCAGTCAGGTACTTTTGTCATCAGGAATCCCGTATAGAATTTTAGAAGCGTTTCAGATTGCGCATACTTAGATGTTGGGACCACATCTCCTAGATCGCTTGTCCGTTTGAGGCACCCTTTGGATATGTTTTATAATATATATTGATAAACATATTTTTTCAAGATAATACCCTAAAATTCCTTAGGAATTTTCGTCAGTTAGCGCGTTTTCTACTAGCAGTGTACAAAAATCCTAAGTGTAAGAGGATTCCCATATTCCTTGATCATTTGCATGTTGTGACAGCTTGAGTATGCCTCATGGGGTATTATGACTTTAATAGATTCCTTATATTAGCATAAGACGTGGCCTTTGTCTACATGAACTGTAATCCCACCTATGAAGCAAATTTAGTCACCAAACCTAAATTTCCTTTTTACTTCCATATCTCAATATACCTTGTTTGATTCCATTTTCTTTTGTAGACTCATGACGTAGGAATGACTCAATATGTATTTAATTGAAATACAATATAAATGTCCTCTCTTGACAATGCTTCATATACCCATCAGTCTCAGGTTCTCGTGATTCTCGTGTCGAAGAAACCCGAAGAGATGAAGCACATTCATCGAATATCGCTGAATATCCTACTGTAGGTTTTGATTTTGTTGTCCCTAGTGCAACCCTGAGATCAAATGAAATACTCGTAGGGATATTTGGTGTTGCTACCAAATATTCCAAACTGTACCGGTTGATATGGCAAAGATATGGCCACATTGCTACAATGGGGATAATAACTAATGTTGTTCATCCGATGATCGAAATAGTTAACGACTTGCTGGAGACCCTCGATGTCGTACGGGACTTGACTCTGGACAACATTCCTTCTGGTTACTTCATAGATCTTAGAAAGCTCGTAACCACTTGTGAAAATCTTCGCTTTAATGTGAGATGGCTCTGAGAATGGCTCAACAATATCCAAGACGAATTTGAAAAGTTGTTGCACTATGGCCCTCGCTTTTCAAGAGATGTTTTTCATGGTGAGAATGAGTTCGTCCTTGGTAGTATGGAGATGGGGCGCGATTCAACTATTTTAGAGGACTTTCAGAAAGAGATTCGGAGTTCAGAGACAACTGACCGGCATGAGGGTGATTTCCCGGGATCCATGTCTTGACTTCAGATGAGACACTTGCCGACAGATTTAATATCATGAGAATGATAACTCTGAATGATTTTCCTTCTGATAATATTGTAAACCTGGGAAGCTTGGTGAAATCCCGTGAGAATATTTTCTTTCAATGTGAGGTGGTTGCGAGAGGCTCAATTCTGTCAGGATCCATCGGGGTGAGCTGAGTTCAGGTCCTCGTATTTTTAGAGATTTTCTTAATATGGAATGAAACATGGTAAATGAAGAGATGGAACATGCTAAACAGTTGTCCCGAGATGCAGAGGCCAACGTGAAGCAGCTGAACATGAAGCAAGAGATTTTCTTTAGGGGTCTCTGTTATTCAGGGTTGATATTTTCCCTGTCTGGAACTATTTTGTACGCATATGAAGGCCCTCATGAGTTATTAATTTTTGCAAACCCTAGATGGCTGAAAACCCTAAGTAAAATTCGTAGTAGGAGGTCCTTCCTTGCGCGATCTTCACTCTGGATATTGTAGAAACTTCGTTTGACGTCTGATTTCAATGGTTGACCCCAACTATCAAACAGAAGAGACTCAACTTTCATATAGTAGTGACAAATATAGATTTCGAGCTTCTTTGATCAGTAGTAAGCACATGTGAAGTTGAACTCGGGCATCTAGAGATTCAGCAGCACTTCCTTCATGTGTTTTGATAATATCTCTTGGATCGTATTTTGAAACATAATGCCATTTTAAAACTTGATAGGAGAGACATAAACGTGTATTTCTCATCAAGGGTGTGTTGTCGAATTATCTACCCATTTTCCTAGTTCGTCGAGTTATATGAATAAAGTATGAGTCGCGCCTGAGTAGAGTGGAAGTTGTAGACTCCTCTTTAAACCCATTGCAAACCCTAGTCCCGGTGCACGCGTATAAAACCCTAAAACAGATGAAAATATTCAGATTTGAATCTTCTTATCTTTAGTGGAGATCTGGAACATAGTCACCTGATTGTAGAGAGCATGCTAACTGTGACAGATTCAATGAAGCTGAAAAGAGGGGAGACTTTGATATCGAGTCACAGATAAGTTTCGTTCACGATTTTGAAGGCCGATATCTAGTCTCCTAGTCCCTAAGTTATAACTTGTCATGAAGTGGGTTTGAGGAGTTGAATGGTCTTGATGTGTCCCGATCTTTTGAGACTCTTGCGCTGATCGTTGCTAAAAATGTTATTTGAAAACTTGATGTTTGGGCCACCTCCTGTTGGCCATACATGTATGTGACGCACGATTCTTTGTTAGTCCCCAGTTTGATATAAGATTAGGGATTCCCATTGATTCAGGACGCTTGGAAAATGAAGTAAGACCCTTGAAGCGTACGAGAAGGCAGACAATAATCTGTGGATTGGATAGTTGGGGTCGATACCCTTGATGTCGAGATACTGCATGTCAAAATGTAGTTACCTAAAATATGAGAGGGGATAGAAGTGGGATTCCAGGGTTTCTGAAAGTGAGTTTACGGGAGGTTGAGCACGAACAGTCTTCGCCTAAACCACGCACAATGGTTGTTCAAATGTTGCTTCAGTCACATGGAAGAAGGATTATGGCTGGTCTTTGGGAGGGAAGCAGATGAAGAGAGAGATCAGAGAACAAGTTATTGCTCTGAGAGGTTATGAGAAAGATGTCGTAGCTTGGAAAATAGATGACCTATTTATAGTTGAATTCTCTAATCTCAAGTCGGTGAAGATAAGCATTGCTTTCCGTGTCGTGTAGAACAATTATCCCGTCTCTTCAAGAATAGGGATAAACTAGGTTGAGTTTATCTCATTATTCCATCGTCTTTATTCTCTTCTGCGGTGAGAAATAAGCCGGGTATTTCTCACACGTGTTGTAGACCGCCAGAACAAAACCCTAATTGATATCCCCCGTTTGTGTGAAGCTGAGTCAGCCTTTGTGATGATGTGTTGAGAGAAATATTATCTTTAGACGAGTTGGCCAGAATAGAGAGATATTCTCTGATTTGTGAGAATGACTAGGATAAATCACGTGAAAGGGTATGAAGCTCCTCAGAAATCGTGTGCAGGGTGTGAGAGGAGCTGAGGATGATCTCCCTCTTTCCATGGCCGGTCACATATGTCATGTGAAGACCGTATTATTGGTTGTGGGTCCCTTTGTTGAGCATGCGGAGCTCAAGAGAGCTTATCCACGTTTTTTGATAGCCATGTATAGTCGAGGCTCAATTTACTACACGTGAGTGTATTTGAGAGGCTGAGAAATAGGCTTGAGCATTGGGTAAGGCGTGTGCCTATCATGTGAATCTATCAGAGATTTTGAGGAGAGATTTGAATCTCTCCGAGATTTTGTGAAGATATTTGAATCCCTCCGAGATTTTTGCGGACGGATCAAAAATCCCTCTGTGATTTTTGCAGAGAGATTTGAATCCCTCTGTGATTTTTGCGGACGGCTCAAAAATCCCTCTGTGATTTTTACGGATGGCTCAAAAATATCTCCGTGATTTTTGCAGAGAGATTTGAATGATTTTTGCGAACGGATCAAAATCTCTCCGAAGATTTTTTAACGGATCCGTATCTCTCTGCGGTCAGCTGGGACTTGGCCTGGAGAGAGAGAGAAAAGGCTTTGTACGCCCGATTTAATGTCTCTGCGAGACTTTGGCTCACTTTTATTTAACCAGCGTATCTTGCAAAGATGTGCTAGGAATCAACTGTGTGTCCATATGATGATCTAACAAGACCAGTGTATATCGAAAGGATGTTCTAGGAGTCTGTCGAAAAGGCTCAGAGGTAGAATAACCAGCGTATCTCTCGGGGATGTCCTAGGAGTTATCCGGAAACCTCAGTAAGTCGAGTCAGAGCCTAGAGCATACATGACCAGTGTATCTCGCGATGATGTACTTGGAATCAGTCTTTGATCTCAAATCTGGTGAGTCGTTCTTACATGAGATTCGGAAATCTCCGCTCTGGGTCATAAGTCCGCCGGGGACGTATTTACGCATCTACAAAGCCTATATGACCAACAACATCTCGTTGAGGACGTACTAGGAATCATGGCATCACAATCAGTAGTGTCTCGCGAAAACATGCTGGAATTGTGTCTGTTCTGGTTCATAAGTCTGTCGGGGACGTTTTACGCTCTACAGAACCTACGTGACCAGCAGTATCTCGTTGAGGATGTGCGCTCGAAATCACGGCATCACGACCAGCAGTGTCTCGCGGGGACATATACTAGCAATTGTGGCTAAGGATGCCTTGAGGACCAAGGGCTTAATCTTGCCCATGAGAGTTGAATTTTATTTGTAGGGTTGAAATGATACTTTTGTCCTTTATCCAAATTTCACCATCTACAGTCAGCTTCTGAGTTCAAAATGATCGTTGTTATAGCTTTTTCCTTTTTTGAATAATCTGAGTTGTCTGACTCAACTTCTGAATTTGATATTGGGATAGATGCGAAATCATCAGAAGAATTCAAATTTGAAATTTACGATCTAGGTACGGTCTTTTCTTGCGCTGAAAATTTCCTAAAAAGTTTTTTCCTCCGTGAATCAAGCGGTTTCAATATTGGATAAGAAATTCTCGGCCATTCCGTATTAACGGAGATATTCTTGATTGACTCATTAGCTGGCAAATATGAAACTACCATTTCTAGATTTTGTATTGTCACCTTCATATGTGAAGAATCCACCACACCGTTATTGAGCTTTAATGAAGAAACCTGAACAGCAAAAGAGTAATCCCCAAAATGACATAAGAAAAAAGATGATATGCCATCAAAGCTTCTGACCTTAAGACGGATAGCTGAAGCATCTTCCAATTGGTTGTAGTAGAACGAACCTATGGTAATCCCCTAAATATTAAGCAGAGATCAATATAAAAATTATGAACCCAAAGATTAAATGGAACTCCAAATACCTCAATCCATGATCCTCCAACGTTTAACTCAGATAAAGATACTGCATTTGAAGCATTCCACCATGGTAAAAGTCCGACAGATAGATCACCGCATAACCAAATTCCTGTGTTAATCATTTTTTTTTCCTGCGATGGATCAAAGAAAAATCTTTATTAGAATCAAAAGGAAAAATATCAAATCTCACATTGACATGAAATTTATTAGCGATCTCAAGGCCTAAACTGTTCCATGAAACTACTTTTTTAGAAGCCTCGATAATCACAGCATGATTTCCATTTTGAACAGTATCAGAGTGAATCTGATTGGGGTAAATCTGAGAAGTTGTTTTCTGTTGAGAATGAGACATAGTGCATCCATCTTCTGAACTTTTTCGTTTTACAGAAATCTTTTTAGAAGTGATGTCTACAAAACCATTAGCAAAGCGCATCCATCTTGTGTCATCCTCAGCAGCTGGAAAACACATGGAATTTTTAATCCCTTTACAAGAAATTGTAGCACGAAAGAACTCCCCAAATCTGTTCTTATTACGAGAAAACAAGATATGCTCATCCCCCTATGGAATATCCGGTACCAACTGCCATAAAAGCCTTTTTTTGATTCCTTCTTCATAATGTTTTTCATCCATATTACTCCTTCATGACTGACCAAAATATGAATAATCTTCCTTGTATTTCTTGTTTGTTCATCAAACAAAATTCCATCTTTAGTATGCAAAAACTTGAATGCTTTGAAGTCACACTCAATGAAAAATCTTGATGAGAAAAAGATTCAGTAACACCTCATTTTTTTCTTTCTTACAATCTGCCAATCTTCATCATCTCCCTCAGAACTTGTTGTTGAAACCTTCTACGATCCTGGAACAATTAGCGCCACCAACTACTTCAACCCAACTCTTGGTACTTCCTGAGAACCTCGAAAAATATTTTCTTGATCCCTGAAAATCTTGCTTACCCTGCCGATCTAAATACAAAAACCATGTCTTGATCTGATGCGAAGACGAACCTTGCGCCATTGCTGCTGCAAGAAAACCAAATATTCTCTCTCCTATAATCTCTATTGTTTTCGGTAGTAGTTGATTTGGTTTTCGAGATTTTGTATATTTTTAAGTTTCATCCTTCGATGATAGTTAATTTTTAACGAAATTTGCCCTTTTGTCAAAAATAAAAATAAAAAGTCCAATCATTTTGTTTGATTTTTTTCTATAAAAAAATGTGTTCCCAAGATAAACATGATTTGTTGAAATCTCTTGTAACTAGTTGATATTTCTTAATGTATAAACTTCTTTTTTACTTTTTTTTATTGAGTAGCTCGATTCAGCAGGAATATTTTCTCAAACAAGTCACATGATAAAATTGGGTAAGAAAAATGTTTCTTTTTCCTTTTTTTTTAATCATTTTTGGACGAAAACATGCATCACTATTATGTTATTTTATCCTAAAAATACATAATTGAGTTGAAGATTAGTGGGATAGGAAGGGATCGTTTCTCGAATGATTCGTCCTATCTTGTTTATCTTCTGAAATGTTCAGAGCCACTTTTTTCTCTCTCTTCCGAGTTTGCTCTGCAACTCGGTCTCCTTAAGAGTTTGTAACCGATCCACCATTAACAACCTCCCTTCTTCTTCTTCTTCATAGTCTGGTCTTCTGTATCACCAAATCAGCTAATTCGGACCTGAATCAAAATGATTTTTCAATTCGATGTCGGTTGAATAGGGATAGCTTGACAGATGAAGGATTCGGAAGAATTGTATTCTTCATACCTCTTGAGTTTCTAGATGTATTCGGTCGAGTAGCTGAAAATATAATTGTCCGGAAACTGGGTTGAGTTCCTGGAATATCTCTCCATTTTTATTCCTGTAAGTACCCATAAGTTTCAAAGCATCGTACCTTTGTTTTCAGTTTAGTTCGTCTCTTTTTGTTTGTGGTACCTAGATTGGCAAAAGATAGCAACAACCAAAATCAATTCCGAGTCTTTGTTCTCTCACATTCCTTGTTGATTTAGTTTAAATCTCATTACCTTACCCTTCTACACCAAATTCAGTCCCAAAAGTTTCCACGGTCACTCCTCATATGACCAAAACCCAATCAACATCATCTATATCACGCCACAATCTGTTTTCTTGCTTCCATAATACTAGACCTTATAACTATCAGTCTCTATTTGATGGGTTTTTCATAACTCTTTTGTCCTTCAAAAGGAGTCGCATCTGGAAGTTGCTACAAACAAAGAAAATTAAAGTTATGGCTATACAGGTACTAGTAAATCATCGACCAAAGAAGATAGTTAATCAACACAGAAAAATTATTTTGGTTGCAAGACTTGAAGAGAAAACAATTTTTTTGGTAATACTCCATCTGCAAGCTGGTGATGGTCGGAAATTCTTGGAAATTGATCTCCATATCCACCGAATCGGAGAAATTAAACACCAAAATTCGGTTCACAACTCGGTTCAAATTGAATGTATCAAGAAAAATTCAATCCTGATTAAGTGTTTTACGGAGAAGATGACATTACTTTCTTCTTCATTTTTTTTCACTTTATTCTGCGAGCAGTTTGGCTGTGTCAATGGAAACCCGAGTTACGGAATCGGAAGCAATCTCAATGGGGAAGACCAATTTGATTCGACCCGGAACAATATGGATTCGGGTCACATTATCTTTAGAGGGGACATATATCACTTTGGGGAAAGAGCCTGCCTACCTGTCTGATGTTTGTTTCTGACAATGGAAAAGATAAGGGTCTGTTTGGACGACACGTAAAAACTTTTGCACAGAAGGATGTAGGACACAAATTGGATCATCACGTGGAGGTATATTATCCCATTAAGATAATGACTACAACTAAAGGTAATTTGATGAAATCTCTTTGCCCAGGCCCAGTTAAATTTATTTCTACAATGGAAGGCAGGGAGAATGGAAAAAAAAAATCAATTTCATCCGTGTATATAAATAAGTGTGCGATGGTACCATATGTCAGTTGTAGTTTAGATCTAGGCTCAGGTTACGGTCTCTACCATGCCCTATATTGGGATCACTCTGCAGGTTTTGGTTACTCTCGGCTAATACGATGCAACACCAACAACTCAGCTCCGC
The DNA here is from genome assembly GCF_003573695.1 of Papaver somniferum. Lineage (NCBI taxonomy): Eukaryota > Viridiplantae > Streptophyta > Magnoliopsida > Ranunculales > Papaveraceae > Papaver > Papaver somniferum. The sequence goes on along the minus strand of NC_039368.1, from coordinate 55,089,388 downwards.
CACATCATCAACAACAACAAATCCTATCCACTCAACAAAAGCTGAAATCAGGGAACAAAAATATTAGTCGCAACTTTACCAACGAATCTGAAAATTACCGTAATTGTGAACCTCTACTTATTTTTGTGTTTTCTTTTCCTAGGATTTTAGTTAAGATTATTAATAGTACTAAGGATAGCTTAGGTTCCGCGAATCATCATCAACATGATCGAAGTATGCAAGTTTCACATCAACAACGACAAAAGGTGCTCATAGAGGGTAGGGACAATAGCCATACACCACACCACAACAACAACAACTACCAATCCGCCAAACTCTCGTCTACAGAATCATTAGCAACACCAAGGGATCACTTCATTGTACCGACTTTGAAGTATCCTTCAAAATTTAGGCTATTCTTGTGGATAGTCATTGAAGAAGGTTTTATAACCTTCAAACTCCGGATCTACCTCACTATTTGGCTAGCTGTAACTGTTATAGTCTACACCAACTATGGATTCAGACACTTGAATCTAGAAATACTCAAGATTGTAACGAAACTATGCAGGAAACAGGAATCAAAGTTCACAACGACATCCAAACCGCCAAGGAGATAAGGTACAATCGAACAAGACGGTCGGAGTTTAATGCTTATAATTGGAAATTAGTTATGCTATTGTTTTAATCACCCAATTATAAAGACAAAGAATGGTACGTTCCTAAAATATGTAACCCTTGAATATTTAAGTCTTTAAATAAAATCTCCTTTTCAAAAAAAGTAAAAAATGATTCGGCCTAAAAACTACTATTTGGTGTCTTTATTTTCGTTGAGTCACCTATTTTGTTATCACGTGAGACCCGAGAACGAGAAATCTAAAGATCAGAAAGGTGAGAAGAGGATAGAGGAAATTTGAAGCAACAAAAAGTCGTGTGACTTCGTCACGTATTCAAGAAATTAAGTGTGTACTTCTCTCCCTTAAGACCTGTTACAGTTTATAACCGCCGGATCATCTCTAATATCCAGGTGTCATAAAAATGAATTACATCACTTGAATTGGACGGTTTTTATTAAATGTAGACTAAATTATTATTTTTTTGGACCTTCAAGATAATCATTTGAGATTTTTCTTTCTACGTCAATTTTCTGACTCCTCCGTCGTAACTGAAATCAAATACTCCTACTACTATCGTTTAAATTCAAGACGTGAAGTTGACTTTAACAAATGTTGGCAGTTGGCTGTTACAAATCTTGATGTTCACGATTTTAATGGCGCACTACATCTGCTTACCACTAGTCACTGAGGCGAATGATATGGTCTTAGGTTCCAAAGAAATAAATTTTTGAAACTGTGTGACTTGAGTTTTTTTTTTTTTTGCTTGCCAGCTCAAACTCAAATTATAATTGCATAATACAGATTTGTCCCGGGTAAAACCTCACTAATACGGGGTAATAAAGTCACGTAAGTGTTATCTTTTCCTTTCATTTTGATCTAATTAATCAATTTTGAACTCAGATAACTCATATTATCATCATCCATTACCAATAATTTTACCATTGTACTGCGGTGGCATCTGGGATATCTCTCCAAATTGATGTACATTAAATTTCAGATTAACTGTAAAAAAAGAGTGTAAGAATATTCGCTCCGTTAATTTTCTTGATATGGGTGTGGACTGTGGAGGAGTAGGAGAAGAAGGCAGAGATAGATGAATGTGCTTATCCGCTGACTTCCATTAAAGGATAGGGTGATAACAACAAAATGGCAATCTCGTAAATGAAACAAGTATCCGCGGTTTAAGGGTAAATCATTCTTGAAAATTGGACCACATAAAGACTTGATTTTCTTTCCTTGTTTCTTCTTTTTTACAGTTCACAATTCACACAAGCCTTGCTGCCTCCCTCTAACTTTCCCATTTTGGTAGTTCCTTCTCTTCGAAGAAGAGAAAGAAAATAAAATAACTGTTCTCTTTCTGATCCAAAACCCTAACAATTACTCTTTCTTCTTTTTCAAACCCTAATTTCACTTCTTAATCTCACTTCCGATGGTGCTTTCCACCACAATTCTTTGTTTTGAGCCTCATTTTTGATCCAACAGCAGAATTCTGATTGACTGAAGATTTCTTAAAGAGGGAGATCTTTATAAGAATTGAAATAAGGGTTTCTTTATTGAGGAAATGAGGGATGTTTTCAAGGTTGGCAAGGATTGTAGCAGTATGTTTACGTCCAGTCAGACAGTACGCACGTATGAACAAGGATGATGAGTTAGGTAGTGGAATTGATGATTCTTTACTTTGGTGTAGAGATCTTGATCGTCATTCACTTGGAGAATTTTCTTTTGCTGTTGTGCAAGCCAATGAAATTATAGAGGATCATAGTCAAGTTGAGATAGGAAAAAATTCTACGTTTATTGGTGTTTACGATGGTCATGGTGGTCCTGAAGCTTCTAGATTTGTTCGAGATCACCTATTTCTTCATCTTATGAGTTAGTACTTCTTTTCTCTTGAATTTTCTGTCATTTCTAACTATAATTCGTATTTAACTGTTCTTGTTTCTTCTCCATTGATAGCTTTGCAATTAAAGGTTATTAATGGTGTTGGTTATGCTAGCCCTCCTGTGATATATATACAAATACAATCTGCGGTGGTCAAAGTTTGAGGACTTTGGTTGGCTGTTTAATACTTATGACTGAGAGTCTTACGTTTTCTTGTCAACATCATTTTTCTTTTTCTGTTTCTTTTTTCCTTCAAGAATTGGATCTGAGGGTTTCTAGTTTGGATCTAAAGTTCAACTGAATACAAAATAAATATCTAATAATATGCTTCCAAAAAAAAAACAATCTAATAATACTTGCAAAATTATCGGTTTATAGCACTGAATTCATCTTATGGGGTTTGGTGTTGTTGCTGTGATCATAGTTTAGGAAAACTAAAGCAAAATTAGATACTGCCTATCATTTAGATGGGCTTGAATGGGTTATGCATGAATGATGGTCCCAGGCTTTGTGGGATGAATTTCTATACAGGAGATGTCATTCTCATGAAGTCTTGGAGCATTTTAAAACTTGGAATCCATACGTGATGACTGGTAGAAATTTAAAAAACTATCTGGTATGATGTTAGATGATAATCATAACTTATATGATAGGGCTAAATGGCTTAGGAATATATTGGTATCTATAAGGGATTTATTCTGGCTCTCTAGTTTCTATGCACAAACACTAGTTTGATGGTTTTGTACAAGGAGATACTTGCGCTGTTGCCAATTACACTTTAGTTGTTGGTTTGAGAATTGAGGATTTTACTTGCAACAATCGGCATTTTTGTTGTTCTACAGTCTTATGCTGGATTCTTTTTTTTTTCAGGACTTGCTCGAGAAAATGGGAACATCTCTGAAGATGTTCTTGGGAATGCTTTTTCTGCAACAGAAGATGGGTTTCTTACCCTTGTGCGTAGGACATGTGGAATAAAACCTCTAATTGCTGCCGTTGGGTCTTGTTGTTTGGTGGGAGTTATCTGGAAAGGAATGCTATATATTGCAAACTTGGGTGATTCGCGAGCTGTTATAGGTTCTTTAGGTAGGTCAAATAAAATAATTGCTGAGCAATTGACTAGAGATCATAATGCAAGTTTGGAGGAAGTCAGACAAGAGTTGAAGTCCCAACATCCTGATGATTCACAGATTGTAGTTTTGAAACATGGTGTTTGGCGTGTTAAAGGCATCATTCAGGTTGGTCTTCTAAGCAATTGCTAATATTTCTTGCATTCAAACCGATGTATGGTGCAGACAAAAATTTACCACCAGTTAGTAGTACCAATAATGATCATAATATACATTAGAGTGTTAGATAGATCTTATATCCCTACTACATTAAATGCTTGTACTATCATTTAGAATATTTCCATGTTTGCCTTTCTAGGTATCTAGATCTATAGGGGATGCGTATTTGAAGAGGCCAGAATTTTCTCTGGATCCATCATTCCCGCGTTTCCGGCTCACAGAACCCCTCGGCCGACCTGTGCTGTCAGCTGTACCATCCATATATACAAGAGCTGTACGTCCACAAGATAAATTCCTGATATTTGCATCTGATGGGCTTTGGGAGCATTTGACGAACCAGGAAGCTGTTGATATAGTTCATAAGTCCCCAAGATCGGTAAGCTTTTATTTTCTCCAACCTTAGGTCTGCCATATCTCTTTTAAAGTCCAATCATAATCTCAGTTTCTCACTTTTTATATTCTCTTTTATCTTTCTCTGGTGCAGGGAATAGCAAAAAGACTCGTTCAAACAGCTCTTGTGGAGGCAGCAAGGAAAAGAGAAATGAGGTATTATGACCTTAAGAAAGTTGAGAAGGGTATTAGGCGGTTCTTCCATGATGATATTACGGTTGTCGTAATTTTCCTAGACCAGGATGTGCTAGGAAAGAGTGCTTTTCCAGAAATGTCAGTAAGAGGATTCATGGACTCTGTTGGACCATCTGATTTTTCTGTTCTCGAGGGGAGCAATATGACTCCAAACTCTGCATAGTAGTACCATACTTAGTCACTGGAGTTCCTTTTAAGTTTCCAGGTTCAGCTTGTTCTTTCTCTCTTCCATGTGTATTTTTGCGTCCACAATTGGTGGTGGTTTGTTTTTCTTCCGTTTTGGTTAATTTCTTTTGTTTGTAAGTTGAACCTGATCCCAGTCTCTTCTATATTCTATGAAGTCATAAGACTCATAACATCTGTCTTACCAAGCAGAACTACAACATGTGTTGGTTTGTTGGATGATTATAGGTGAACCACCATGAAACGGTGCAATTCAGTTTTTCATTGTATGATTGAATAAATATGGTAATTTTTTTATAGAACTTTTGCTGCAATTACGACTCTAGTAAAATAGTTTTAACTTTTCAGCTATTATGTGCAAACTGCAAACTGGCCTAGTCGGGGAGAACCAACAGAGAGCCAACAGAGATCAATAGAGGAGGTTTGAAGCATCCATCAAAGATCTCTAAAATTTAAATTTAAAACTTTCTGTCTGTGAGATTGGAATGTGCTAGCAATTTTTATTTCAATTTTCCTGCTATTCCAGTTTTATATTAGCATCAGCGCTCATCAAAGTATGTTTTTGGCCAAGTTTGAGAAGTTTAAAGAATCTATGTCGTGAAAAATATTTTTATTGAATTTAAATTGGTTAAAAGGAATCCAGAGTAGCAGTGAACCGCATTTAAAGTTTAAACCCAAACCACAGCAGTACCTTAATACACATCTTCTAAGGAGAAATAATAATGAAAAAATTGGGTTTTAGGACCCTTCAACGTCATTCATTGTACTGACATAAAAATGAGAGGAAGGCTTAGAACCAAAATGATATACGAGGAAGAAATAGAAGTAACAAGGCACAATAATATCTCAGAGGCATTAAAAACAACAATACTTTTTTCCTCATCATCCACCTCTCTTTAGTGTACCATCTCATTAGAAGCATTTCCTGTGAACAATTGATGGACCAGATTCATCATACTCAGCCTTGGCAATCCACATCTGCACTCAACAAACCAGAGAGATTAACGTCTAAACAAGTAACTCGTGTCCATGCATATAACAGCATATATGTCAAAAACTTTCTGCCAAACGGCCATGCCTATTCTTGTAACTTGACTTAAGACTAAACTATCTTTGCATAACCGTGATCTTAATTCATTTCGACCATACGGAGTTCTCTAACCAACTTAAGGTGGGTGGGGTGCTGGACAATGAGTGGCACTGACCCACAAAACAAGCTGCTGGATAAAATCATACTTGTCCAAACCAATAATATACATAACAATACTTGCCTATTCCATATTTTGGTTAACAGTTGGCCATTCTGGATAGAGGGGTTTAGGCTCAAAAAGATTTTTTATCTGAATTTTGGGTTTAGGCAATAGGTTTACTAACATATAAATGCGGAAGTATATCTAAAAAAAATTAGAAATTACGCTACCTGTTGGAAGGTGCTGAGGGATGCCAAGATAGATCCTCCAATCCAGACACTGTACTTCCTCTCTGGGGGAGCAACGACCTTGATTTTCATGCTGCTTGGTGCAAGTGCAGTGATCTCCTTGCTCATCCTATCAGCAATACCAGGGAACATAGTGGAACCACCACTGAGAACAATATTTCCATAAAGATCCTTCCTGATATCTACATCACACTTCATGATAGAGTTGTATGTAGTCTCGTGAATTCCAGCAGCTTCCATACCGATCATTGAAGGCTGGAAAAGAACCTCAGGACAACGGAAACGTTCAGCTCCAATGGTGATTACTTGACCATCAGGTAACTCGTAGCTCTTTTCAACAGATGAACTGGTCTTGGATGTCTCTAGCTCTTGCTCGTAGTCAAGAGCAATGTAAGCTAGCTTTTCCTTCATGTCTCTCACAATTTCCCGCTCAGCTGTGGTGGTGAAAGAGTAACCACGCTCCGTCAAGATTTTCATCAACGCATCAGTGAGATCACGTCCTGCGAGGTCAAGACGCAGGATGGCATGTGGTAGGGCATAACCTTCATAAATGGGAACTGTATGGCTGACACCATCCCCAGAATCCAAGACGATACCTACAAAAATCAACAGAACACATGCACACGTCACTATTAGCATGTATCTAATCTATAGCAGGTCAACCAAATGACAAATGTACACGAAAGGTCTTGTACAGTATCATTATCCTTTACTTGGTGCAGTAATAACTTGTGGGATTCACATTTTAATACCGAAGTTTTGCTTTTACAAGGATCAACAGGAATTGAGCTGCTTACCAGTAGTACGACCACTGGCATATAGAGACAGAACAGCCTGGATGGCAACATACATGGCAGGAGTGTTGAAGGTCTCGAACATGATTTGAGTCATCTTCTCACGATTAGCCTTTGGGTTGAGAGGTGCTTCAGTGAGGAGAACTGGGTGCTCTTCTGGGGCCACACGGAGCTCATTGTAGAAAGTGTGATGCCAGATTTTCTCCATGTCATCCCAGTTGCTCACAATACCATGCTCAATTGGGTATTTCAAAGTTAAGATACCCCTCTTTGATTGAGCTTCATCCCCAACATACGCATCTTTCTGTCCCATACCAACCATCACACCGGTGTGGCGAGGGCGACCCACAATACTAGGGAACACAGCCCTTGGAGCGTCATCTCCAGCAAATCCGGCCTGTAAAAAATGCAAGTTTAACATCAAAGTTAAGATTTGTGAAGCAAAATGTGATCAAGTATATCAGCTTAAGTGGTTACGGTATGGCCTGTCAGAATAACTAGTGCGATAAAGATAAAAGTTCTTGAGGGGGAAGTTCAGGTTTTGTACCTTGACCATTCCTGTTCCATTATCACAGACGAGGGGCTGAATATCCTCAGAGTCTGCCATCTTCTATAGCCTGCTGAAAATTAATGGAAAACCAACTTCAGAGCATAAAAACATGATAATAATAGATAAATACTATAGTGTCCCCACAATTGCAAACCACATCTATATAGTCACATTTTCATTTTCATTTTCATTTTTACATCACTTTCATGAGAAGAATATGTTAGTTCCCATATAGCATGTTAAACAATAAAAGCTAGGCAAGAATTTATCCAGCACCAATCTATCTTTATTTTTAATCAAGTATATGTATAACAAGGCTGGGGAGCAAGCTCAGGCGGAAATGGAAGTGGCTAATATATGTGCACAGCTTCATTGTTTTCACAGTTGTGTCAAAATTGATTATTATAATAACGGAAAATTCAGTTCCTTGTTTTTTGTAAAATTCCATCAGAATGAAAAAGAAAATGAACATCAATTGAATATTACATCAATGAAAAAGAAAACGAACATCAATTGAATATTCCATCAGACACACATAACTGTTTGAATATTAACATGAGATCTGGGTCACATAGGACACTAAATATAAATTGTATAAACATCAATTAATTTTTGAGCAAAATGGAATTTACAATATTTACTGTTCCTAGAACGTATGTGTGGGAACAAACACTGCACAGGAAGAACAATAACCAGCAAGATTTATTCAAGAAGGAATAAGTTTAATCGTAGTTCACTGCTAAAATGGGTGCTCATTTGTCAAGGATTTAGTTTAAGCTAGTAAATTATCAAAAGGAGATCGGAGGAACGATGTTCTTAGAAATTGAACCCCTCTGAGTGATGATCAGACATTGTAATTCCTAAACCGATAATCATAAAAATCAATAGATCAGGATGGAACAAGGAAATCCAGGAGGGAGCAGAAATGCGAATTGTAGCCGTACAACCATAAAGTAAATACTCAAAACTATATGGTGGAAAAGAAAAACAAGGTGCCAAAAGAAACATGATCAACAATACCAAAAATAAGACCCGCAAGGTATAGATCAAAGCTTATCCAACACAACCACTAGAGGTAATTGTTCTCCTCTTACCCTGATAAGGGTAGAGTAGCACACAATATAACAAAAAATCAGGATAATGATTCACGACGAACAATTGAACATGATGACAGAAGATGATTCTCGACAAATTAGGGTCGCATTAAAGGTAGAAAATGCAAATGTCCCCAGAATGTGAAAGATGGCATTCGTAAAACGAAAATGAAGACCACCAAATTTTGATTTTGCTTAAAAAATCTCAAATAATCGACCACCATAAAAATTAATATCTGAAAAATCTAGATCCAAACACATTTCATTGATGGATCCATCTCAATAAATCAATTATGACAATCCAATTCTTAATAGTCGAAACACATTCAGCTCAGACAATGTTTACAGATAAATGATGCAGAAAAAACAACAACCATATACCTAGAATCTAACGCAGATGAGGATAATGAAACAATCGACAACAAATGAATTTTTACCAACGAAACCCTAGATTCTGCGTTCGTGAGTCTGTAAGCCCCCCCACTTACTATCTCTATTATCTCTTCCTTCTTCTTCTCTCTCTTAGTTGCAGAGAGGTGGTGGTGCTCGTCCCGTTTGTGTTTAAAAAGGAAATATTTTGTCCAAATGAAACTCCACCTCAAATGAAATTCGTCTTAAATAAACCACAAATTCACTTTCTTTAATCGCCACCGTCTGTAGTTTATGCGGTCCAGATGTGCTAATGGTACAGCTAGGTTTTTGTGTGATGATGACTTAGATTCACATTCTCTTTCTCCCATCCGTAATGATGTCTTTGCCTCCATGTCCATTGCGAAATCACAAGGAAACCGTATATTCTCTTTCTTTCAACTTACGTCGATGGAGTACCAATTGTCATAGTTGGTTTTTTTTTTGGTCTGACAACGGTCATGACATGTGCATCGATATAACGGGTGTCTCGCATTTTACTGAAAGTGGTGTACTATATTTGTCCCTGGTCACAACCATCGGCAATGTTGTAACTCGGAAACACAACAAATATTTGGAAAAATGCATTGCTCAAGGTTTCGGTTTCAGAACTCTTGCTTTCACTATTCTGGGGAACTCGATGGAGATATGATAGATTTTTTTGAAAAGATTGCAAAATTACATGGCCAGTCATGATGTCAATGTCAGAGTGGGAGATTTTCTTTTTCACATATTAGAGGTTGTCATTCAAAAGGGATTGGAGCTCACATTCGATTTTTTGTAATTTTTTTTTTCCTTTTTATATTTTTTATTTGGGCCCTTTTATTTGTTTTGTTTTTCAAGAAAATAAAATATGTAGAGGTATGTAACTTACAAAACTAATAACTTATTTTTATCAAACAAGAAATAACGTCTTGGTTGCAATGGTGTTTAATTGTTAAAAAAATGTACTGCTTTCACGATCTAAATTTATCAAATATCAAAGTATCAGTTTTTCAAAGTTTCTTTCGAAGATTTTTATTAAGAGAAATTGTTTCTTAACCGAGAGTTTGGAAATACCCGGAGTGATACTCGTGCTTAGTTTTCATTATATCATTTGTGCAGAACAAGATTCATGAAAAACTTCCACATTGTAAGATTTGTCGAAGCCATTAGATTTATGTATCTTTTGCTTTATTTTGGCAAGTTTAAGATCCTTTAAAATGAAACACTCCTATGCACATTACCAAAGATGTAGCATTTTCATATTTGATTATCCAAAAAATATGAATGTCGCTTAACAACTGGCAACGGGCTTTCTACATATATTACCACAACTGCTCATTTGAATATTGGTTGGTTGTACACTAATTACATTAATTGTGGTGTATTAATATTATATTCGAAAGAGTTTTTTTACGGAGCGGCTACGATGTGGTTGGGCCACATACTTCAAGTATGTGGCCCCTCTTTATATTTTGACACATATTATAAAGTAGAAAATAAAGTTTAAAAACTGTTTTATTACATAACTGTTTAACTAAAAAAGAAATTAACTTCCTACCTTTTCTTAAAAAGTGAATGCTTTACGGGAATTTAGAGGGGTAGGTTTTTAGGTTATACAGGTGTCAAGAAATAAAGATGGGCCACATACTCATTGTATGCGGCCGGACCACATCGTAGACGGAGCGGTTTTTCTATTTATTTCGAAAAAAAGGTAAAAACTTCTACATCCGTTTGCAATTATACAAATATATAAAATCCAAGACATGATTATGAGTATAATTTATCTATCTCTAACTTATGATCCTTTATACGTTAGTTATGTGTCACTATATAATTGTTAGAATAATACTAAAGTGTGGTTTGGATGAGAAGACATCTTCTTCGTTCACCAAGAGAAAGCACTTTGGTGCACTATTTTTTGGTTAAAATAGAGATAAACAACTAAGACAAGATGGGAGAAAATTGCATCATTATGACCCTTGGCTAACTGTGGGTGGAAACTCAGTTTTAACATAAATAATACTTGGTGGAAATTTGGTTACCACCGATGCTAAATATTGACTTTGACCAACATGCAGCGCAGTTTTCCCTTAAAGCCAATATCACAGATCGATCGATAATGAAAGATTATTGAAGAATTAATAAAATCAAGGTATCGAGTGAGAACATAGCACAGTGGAAGTTAAAAGATTAAAAATTATTATTTATTTTTTGTGCCTTTCTTAATGATCTGAGGATGTGAAGTCAAATTTTGTTTCGTACTTACACTTTCCTAGGATCGTGTAGGAATTCATACCCAGTTTAAGATCATATATGAATTCATATTCGTTTAACATCGTGTGGGATTTAATCATGAATTAAATTTGTGTATCACATTCGTTTTAAAATCAAAAATCATCTACTCAGTATAAGATCGAGTACAAAGATGGTAGAGATTATAAATTATTGGTCAAACAAAAAATATATATCCACGCACAAGAAACCACGGTTAGCACGAGCTAAGCCATGCTTTCCATTAGTACATATTCGGAGTTCTATCAGTATCAAATTTTACTACCATAGTGGCAGTTCATTGCTAGGTTATAGCCAAACATAACAACCTTAATGCATCATAATGTTTGCTCCGGGAAAATATATTCCACAAAAAACCACATCAATTTACGTTAACATGGCATATACAACACTTTAAAAACTTCTTTGGTAACTAGTCAGGAAGTAAAAATTCATTCTCATAAGTCATAAGTAAAGTTTTTCCCTTTCATAAAAAGAGTATTTTTATGATTTTAGAAGTCATTTTAAAGAGAACCATCAAATAGTCTGATGGTTCTCAAGTTTCCTCCAATAGGGATGTTGGATATCAACTCATATAATAGCATAAATCATACGCTAATGTACCTAGATGCAGTTCAAGGGACCACTGTTCTATGTAAAAAAATCATTCTTAAATTCAGTCCCAAACTACTTTTGACTTTCTGAGTCATTAAACCGAGAATTTCTTAAGATTTAATCCATGAATCGGAAGTGTTTTCTCTTTTTAAAAGAAAAAAAAAGTCATTTCGAAATTTTGTCTCAATTAAGTTTTAATTTTTAACTTATTCAGCCGAGAACCTTCTAAGTAGGCTAAGTCTTATAGGCTAGATTTGGCTTCTAGATTAGACAAAAAACATTGTCTATTCTTCTCTTCTACTTATCTCTTCAGATATATTTCAAATTTTCGTTGAATGGTTACGCACAGAAATAATCAACTTTTCGCTGTTTAGTTCAGCGTCGATTGAAATATTCCATGGTATATGTGTTGTTCCATTCAACAGTAAATAAGAAAAATGTTTACTCGTTGTTTGGTTTTGCGACTAGCATGCTAGAATAGAATTGCCATAAGACTTGGAGGTTATTCTAGCTGGCGTGAACTTCCTGTCTATATGCTAGACTGGAAGACCATAGAATTAAGCCTAACGCATAAACTGGAAGATCTTTCGGTAAATCACAAAATGGTCCTTGGATTCTAACCGAGTGATTTTCCTAGAGAAGCCGAGGGTTGAGTTGTCTAACACGATACAGCAGTCCTGCAAGATGGATTCAAAATCCTTCTTTCTTTGGGAGATTCACTTTATCACTTTCTCTGGTGGGGAAAATGGAGAGTAATAATTTGGGGAGATGGGAAAGAGAAGGAGATAGCCAACTCATCATTCCATTTCAGTTCTTCCAACAGTCTAGAGATCATGTCGGGTTGTTCATTGACACGTGCCGCATCATTGTTCAGCACGTGGTTAGGTTACACTTCCTCCATACCAGGTGGTCCAGGTCCTCCACAAGGAATGGGTCAAAATACCACCACATACATATTTTAATCTCTTCAAGTTGAATTCACGTTTCAAGTTTCAACTTTCAACCACGTTCTTAAGATATATGGGATTCAGTTATACTGATCATAACTTACATAAATTTGATGAAACTCGGTTGTTAACTTGTTAATCTTGCAACAAGCTGCTATGTTATTTTAATCTTGCAACTAGCTGCTTTGTGATGGTTACGTTCAGACTTCAGACTCCATATTATGTTGCCGATCAGCGAATAAGACACTATTACTATTCATCTTCTTCTGTGTTTTAAAGGAAGATTATAATGTACTCGTATGTCAAAGTTTTAGGAAACGCAAGATTTGCAAACCAAGGGCTACTAACCGCCTAAACCACATCGTAGAACTAAACACAAGCTTCTGAGGACTTGCTGTTACCCTCCTCAAGAAATTGGCAGACGTAAGTTCGTTTCAACTTTGACAAAGAAAAAAAAAAAGACATTTTGTTTGTCAAATCGGAGAACTCAAAAATAAAACAAATAATCAATCTTGCATAGTGGGCATTCGAGCGGAAGGTGTATTTAAGTGGAAGAAATGTTCTTCAAGCCTCCTTGATCTCGACTGGACTCGTTTTTTCTTTTTTCTTTCTTTCCCCGTGGGCTAGGATTTTCTTCTTTCTTCTTATAAACGTGTTTCGGTCTTTGGTGGTTGTAGTCTATCTACTGCTTGTGAATTGGCATGCCTTCCATCCATGGAATCAGTAGCGGAACCAGGATTTCAGAAAGGGGGGGCTAAAAATTTTTTTTTCTTCGCGCCAGACTATTATTACTTTGAGTCTGCTAGCATGACAAACAAGGGCAGAAAAAATAATGTGTGAAATACAAAATAAGATTGTTACCCATTTTATTGCCCATGCTTACATCCACGGTTGTCCGACCACTCCTCGAAAGCAACCTGCATCTCAACCATACCAATGAACTAGTCAGTTGAAACAAAAAGATTAATTTCAGATGATCTTCTTCTGGAACCCGTTACTTATATAACTACTAAAGAGAACACCATCAATACAAAAAAAGTTATCACTGTATACATATATACATAGTAGCCTGGTTGAATTCTTTCAATTCTCACCAGCCTCTACACATTTAAAGTGTACAGAATTACTTTTACCCATGTGAGCTAAAAATGCACACTTGGTTCCATTCTTAACATTATGCCAATTTCTAAACCCTTCACAAGTGTACTCTGGCATATTGCGCCCCATTTGTATAAAAAACAGAACACAACATCTTTATCTTAAGAATACTCCACCCAATGAAATTCGTCAAACCACTTGGCAGAAAATCGACGGACTTGAATTCCCACTGGAGTAGCTGGATACTTGGTAAGCTTTGTTCTATTGCGCCCTATTTGTAGGTAACCTCCGCGAAACTTCATCACGCTTATTAACAGGATGCTGCATTGTTGGAATACATAACCCGGGGTCCCTTTCTAAAGAAGTAACATATGCATTTTCGAGAACATCAGGTACACTTCGAATATCCATTGCTTCAACTCCTTCATGTTCAAGGTTTACAAATTACAACTGGTGATTTCTAGTGTTTGATGGAGATGAAAATGGAGCACTGCTTGTCGTTGCTTCTTCAATTTGAGTCATTTGACTAGATTGAGGTTTGTAATATTTTTCTATAGTAGTAGCGGCCCTTGACGAAGAGTAGACATTGTAAATGTCACCTGTACTGTAAACATAAGAAAATTAAAATTTGCATCATATAGCAACAATATTAACAATAGAAAACCAAATTCATACATTGATACGTAGTAAAGTTTCATTCACATAACAAGATACATTATAATCATCACCATGATCCCAATTTTTTAGCAACAATCTCAACAAAATAAAACCAAATTCATACATAAGAAAGTTAAAATTTCATTCAAATAGCAAGATTCATTTTTTTTAACACAATTTTAAGAAAACCCAAACCCTAGAAATTACTTACTAGATTTGCTGTGAAAAAATGAATAATTTCAGTAATATACTTGTAACATGATTACATCGACCTTACAAAATCATTAACCCTCCATCTAAATCAGACCAGAAAAAAAACAAAAACCCAAACTCTCAAAGTAAACATCATATTATCAAGTTCTTCTACTTGTAACATGATTACATCGACCTTAGAAAATCATTAACCCTCCATCTAAATCAGACCCAGAAAAAACAAAAACCCAAACTCTCAATTTAAACATCATATTATCAAGTTCTTTCTTTCAAAAATTTCAAACAGTGAAACCTAATCTAATCAACTAAAGTCTAACATGAAACAAAATAAGAAAGTACTTACATAACTAAAGAAAGTGGATCTTGTGAAATTGTTTGCATTCGCACATTCAATTTCAGCTATTATTATCCCACATTCAATTGTGGCTCTCCTGTACTTTGTCTTTGTTCCTATTATTATCTCACTTTACCTTTTCTTTTTGTTGTTTATTCCTTTCAATTTGCAAACCTGGCTGGATTGGGTAATACCCAAATTAATTTGGGTATACCTAATGACACAAAAGTCTGGTCATTTTGAAGTAAAACAGGCTACTCTTTAACCTTGTATTTTCTAAATTTCTAATATATCCTTGTTTAATTAACATTAAATTTTTTGATTAGGTTAATTAATTGAGTTTAGATGAATTAATTAAGTAGATTAAAACTTATGAATTTAAATTATCAAATTTTGTTTTTGATTGAACTCATGTGGGAAGATTTTTGATGAAAAAAAATTGTTTTGAGAATGTTTTTTTTGCAACGAAAATGAAAACATACTACCCAAACACTTCTGAAAAGGAGATTGCTAAGCTAATGTATGAAATCATACTCAAAATTAAAGAAGAAATCAACACTTTCAGTTCTGAAACTATGAAAAGTCGGTAGGGTCGACGAATGAAGAACATGTCGACTATATCTGTCTGGCAAAGTCTACGGATGAATAGCATGCCGACTTTATCCGACCGGCAAGGTCGGTGAATGAAGAAGATGCCGACTTTATTATTTTTGACACACAGAAGACTGTTGTAAATGCTTCGCTAGTCAGCATTTTATTGATTTTTTACCTTGCCGGCTACCTTGTAGTCGGCAAGGTCGACAAAAAATACCATGCCGACTATAGGATTGTTTGACATACAGAGAAAGGTGTTACAAATGCATAATTAGTCGGCAAGGTTTCAATTTTGTAACCTTGCCGACTAAACTATAGTCAGCAAGGTATAAGGATGAATACCGTGCCGACCCTGTAAATATTACTTTCAGGAACAAAACTCTTTGAAAAGTCGACATGCTATTCATCTTATAACCTTGCCGACTAAAAATAATATATGAAAAGTCTGCATATTGTTCATCCTATAAGCTTGCCGACTAAAAATAAATATGAAAAGTCGGCATGCTCGACAAACAAATACCATGCCGACTGTTTAACTAGAATTCAACAATTTCAAATTTTCTGATCTAATTTGTCATTCAAATAACAAAATAAAGTACTAGAATGAATTTGAAAGGATTAATCGACAATAAAAAAATCATAATCACGATATTTTTTCATTTGAAAATGATGAAATATAGAGTAGGAGAAAGGAATTGATCATTAGATTGATGATGAAGAAGAAGGAAAGAAATTAATAAGGTTTTGATCTAAAATCCAAAAAAGGTGGTTTTGGTTATTATTAGGAGAAGGGTAATTAGGTAACTTTACACATATTAGACACCCCTTTACCCTCTATTATGGTTGGGGAACAAAATGGGTATACCCCAATACATATGGGTATACCTCAATTAAGCCAGGTTCGCAAACGGTTGACTAAAAATCAGATGCATGGTTGATTAAAAAGATGCTAGGACACGGTGGACTAAATCATCCGACCTGGTGGACTAACTTGGTAATTTTTAATTTTTGTAAGGGAAAATTGATACTCAGGTAAGGTTTTGGAATAAAAAGGGGGCTACAGTCCGGGTTAACCCATCCTTCCTTCCGTCCCTGCATGGAATCTTTTTTATTCAGAGGAAAAACAACTTTTGCGACAAATTATTTTTGTAGAAATTTGTCACTGGAATTAGACAAAGCTTGGCTTTTTTTTTTTTTGGACACTGCAAATCTAAGCCTATTGTTTTGGCTTTTGCAGCGTCCATCTAAGATCTGGATATCTCGATGATTTCCAGCGACTATGATTTCATTATAAAACATTATTTCCCTAACAACACACTAAACCTTGAATTAGGTCGAGAAGAAAACCATTTTTCCCCAATTTTTTTTCATTTTCGGTCATCTGTAGATGTTGAAATTAGATCGATGAATTGGTAGGGATTATTACGAATTTAAGAATGAGGTTGAGTTGGCTTGAGATTAGGCAACAAAATTAGATGTGTTTCTGATGGAGATGGGTTGAAATATGCTGTCATGGTCGAGAATCAGTGAAGAGATTCAAGGGTTTGATAAATCAAAAAAGGAATTTGGAATCAGATTTGGGTTTTGTAGCGAAGTTAGAGCAGTTACAGTCATGGGTTGTTGCTACTGAGAAAAATTAAAAGTTGGGAAGACCAATTTGTTGATGCGGTTGATAATGAGGACTAAATGGTAAAGAGTATGAATGTTTTAGGGGTCGGGAATTATGGGTTTGTTTGAATTCGTGAGACAAGGGTTAAAAGAACACACTCAATTCTTCTTTGCTAACATCAAATTGTGCACACAACATGTTTGAGGAAATGCCTGAGTGCTAGCTGAAGTTGTTATCACCGTGAAACTTGGGTTTGTGCTATTGTTGTGAATGAGGGATTGAAAGTGGTTGTCTGTTGTTGGTTCGATGTTGAATGATTGTTAATTGAAAGCTAATAGTGTTGGTTGATGTTCATTGGTATGGATGTGGAGATGGTGAACAGCAGTATGGGGGACGAATGAAATTTGAGCTAGCTGTTTTGACATGGATTTGATGGTGGGTGAACTGGTGGCAGTATGCAAAAACTACAGTAATGGAGTAATGGGTTCAGGAAAGAGAATTGGTTTGCTGTTATGGGTTTGTATGAGTGTAGTTATAGAAACAGTGATATTATTTGTAATAAAATGGTCTTGCTGCAAGCTGCTATAGGGCTATATGATCCAACTGGAGGAATGAGTAGTATATGAACTCACAAGTGTTGCTATCTCAAGCTTGTTTTCAAATTTAGTTGTCAAAACTATATCTTGTTTTCTTGTCTACAATTAGTTAAGTCTCGGACTAGGATAGGAATGTAGTTGAGAAACAAAGGATCACGGCAGTCATCATTGTGTTCTACCGTTTGAAGGAGAAGATCAACCGAATCTTTTGGAGAACTTCATCAACATAAGGTAAGTGGAGACTGAACCACCTATTTCTCAAGTTATATTCACTTTTCTATCATTTGAGACATTGTCGCGTAACTAATTATACTATCATGCATATACAAGAATTTCGAGTCGAGAACTAATTACCAAGTTAAGGGACTTCTCGAAATATAATGACTAAGCTTAATGAACATTTATTCATAATTGATGAATTTCAGTTAAGGATAATTTATTGTTCGGAATCAAAATCATGATTCAAGTTTTATCATTCAAAATAGCCTGGAACAACGAGATGTTATTCGGGAATATTTTGAATCGATTTAGAGAGAAATATATAACTACTATAGATTCTGATAACAAGACAGTGTTATCAGTTTTACAAACTGGAAAAACTTTTATAAGTCTGAACCCGTATTACATGTACTCGTACACGTAGCGGAGTAGCTATACATCGACTTACAGATTGGTGATACACATATTCTATGTATATCATATGAAAAATCTTTTTAACTCGTGATCCGGATCGGTATGCATACTGGTATGCAAACCCTTTTGCAACTGTGGTTACAAAATCGGGATTAGTATTCAAACCGGTACACGTACTAAAATAGTTATGTGTTCCCAAACTCGGTTTAATACCCATATCGGTACGGAAACTAAAATAGTTATGTGAACCCCGAAACCGGTCATAATCTTAAGGTTTCCAAACCGGTACGCACACCTAAATAGTTACGTCAACTCCAAAAATTGGTTTGGTTAAATGTTTACAAACCGGTACATGTACTCTGACTGACGTGATTCACGAACGACTATGGTATTTTTACTTTGTGCATTTTCTAACCTTGTCGATTATCTTCAAGTGCGATTAAATTATTTTTACGAGATAATTAGCATTTGCTTAATTCTCTAAAACACTAGACTTATTTGATCACATGATTGCGACTCAAGGATAATGTCTTATGTGTTCATGAAAATTAGTATTAAGCTTTTAAGTTCAAATTGGCTAGTTTTGGCTAACCACGTTGAACATAGTCTTTGTACACGATTTGGTTACGGTTTCACCTAACCAGGGTGTATATCTTGTTTATGTAAATCAGATTAAAAGATTTAAATAACGGTGAATATTGTTTCTTGGTTCCAAAGCTACCTTAGCTTAAACCTAAAGCAACATATGCTTTGAATGTTTATAAAAGGGGAACTTCAAGCAACTGGGATTTTTGAATCCCGACACTACTTTTTGGTGTGTCCTAATTGTATTTAAAGTTGTCCTCTTTCTAACCCATTTAGGGTTTAGCGACTACAAAGACTTCATAGGGATTCGTGAAACCAGGTCCAATTATATTTCCTCGATAACTCTTGTACCCTGGTCTTGATCGATTGTTGAGCTACTCACTTGATCAAGATAGATAAAATCATCAAAGTTCTCTTCGTCTCAAACTTTGTTCATTCCACAGGTTTTATACTTGTGAGGTGAATAATAATATAGGCTGCACTTCGGGTTGCATAAGTCCGGATTTTAAGGTTAGATAGACTTTGTCTATTGCTATCGATTTCCATCATCTTTGATCAAAATATTTGATTGTAAAAGGAAATTATATATAGGATTAATATGTAGGAGGAAGATTGGTTCAAAGCCTTCGATTGAGTTGAAACAACTCTTGGTTGGTGTGACATCATAAGGGAATCAATTGCGCGGAGTCCTGCTGGGATTCAAGAGGCGTAACGAGTGCGACTGTACCTTAATCGGTGGGATACCTTTTAGGGCTCAACTACATTCCATCACGAAGTTAATTGGTAGTAGGCTAGTGTCTGTAGCGGCTTAATACAGTTTGGTGTTCAATCTGTACTAGGTCCCGAGGTTTTTCTACATTTGCGGTTTCCTCGTTAACAAAACTTTTGGTGTCTGTGTTATTTCTTTTTCCGCAATATATTGTTTATCTTTAAAATAATTGAAATATCACAGGTTGTACGTTGATCAATCATAGTAGATACATCTAAATTAGTTTGTTGAATACAACTTGATTGATTCTTGGACATGTCTTTGGTACGTCCAAGTTATCTCTCTGTAATTAGGTTCACGGATATGTTCTAATCGCAAGAGATAGACAGAGAGAGAGAGATAACTCTAGATAATATTCCTTGATTGAGTTTAACTCCCGGAGTTGTATTGAGTTTGTCCATACAGATTTCCTAAGAAAAAAGTGGTGGTGTATCTGGTACCCCCGCGTTTTCAGGTGGTTGATATTGGCTAGAAATGAGGAAGATGCAAGCGCGATGGCTGTGACAGTGTGGTTGAGATGGATGTGGATTGAAGTTGGGTTTCTGTGGTTCAATAAGGGGCTATTTTTATAGGCCAGTAAGGATACACAGTCTTTGTATGGACTGATGGTGTTATGGGTTATTACGATTTGAATCTGTGCTATTTTGGATAAGAGGTTATTGATGTATGGTGTTGATGTGATTTGTAGATAGTGGTAAAAGTGGTTCGATTCTCAGACTTGTGAAGGATATTAATTAGACTTAAATTCTAATATTAAAATAGAAAACTCACTAAAAATTATAGCAAACTCAATCAAAGTTGATATCAATATTAAAAGAACACTGAGGCTAAGATTCCACTATGTTCCAAATTCAAAGTGATTTAATCCAATATTTATATTCATGCAATTTTTTTTCATTCAATTTGATTCTAAACTATTGCAACAAGTAGATTCTCAAAATAACAAGTGTAAATCCGAAGCATAGAACATCAAAAACCTAGGTCCAAGCATGCTCTATCAAAAGAAATAACAATTTCTTAACAAGAATCATTCAAACAATTTTCACTCAAGGAAAAACAATCATAAAAATAATTGCGATAAATAAATAAATAAATAAATAAGAATATACCACTTTTTGTTAGAAAAATAGCTTCCTCTATCGCCTCAGCAATGGGGTTTAGCTCCTCATATTAATCATGATCTCAAAATATTTGTTTATGGCTCAAAAGATGATTAAAATGATGAAAAGTGATAATACAGACGATTCGCAACAGTTTGTTGGTGTTGCAGAATCACTGTTACAGGGAGAAATAGTAGTTAAGGACCTAATGCAACCGCTGTGATGAACGACATATAGGTTCTGCTGTGAAACAACGATAGTTTTCTATGACAGTTGCTTGTGCGTCAATGTTCTTCGTGTTCTTCCTCTTCAGCAGCAGCAGCAGAATAAAGTATTTTCGTGCAACTCGATCTCTAGAGCTCTGTGGTGTTCTAAACTTCTCTGAAAGGCTTCGTCCCCCTTCTATGAGTTATCCCAACTCCTTTTATAGCCCACAGGTCGATTTAATCTCCAAGAAATCTCCTTTTTCTTTTTCCAAAGTTACGGGTTTTATCTATTCTTTCCATATCCTCATACGCGGCTTCAAACACTCCCTGTTTTGATTCTCACGCGTCTTCCAAGTATAATCCAACGTCCCAGACTCTCTCAAAGATAGTCTTAACTTCAACAGAGAATCATATTTCCTTATCTACCTGATAGTTTCCATATATCAACCAAAATCCCGTGAGAAACTTCACCTCCCTGTTTTAGACAACTCGATGATTTCCTCCTCTATTTCTGAATCTAGAGGGATTACCATCCCTGTTTTGATGAATCTAGTGAATCCCAACAAATATCCACGTCAAACTCCGACTAAATCTGCTCCTAGTCATCAACAGAACTTCGATAAACTTCCACCTCCTATGTTTCACTCCAACACAGTTGTCAAGCCCAAAATACTCGATCCAAACATACACACCAACCATGTCAGGCTCTAACAGGTCCATTCCAACGAAAATAAGCCATTGAATCTCCATAGAAATCGCTTAAAACTCCAACCCTAAATCTGCCTGCGTCTGCACTATTCTCCCGCCAATTTGAAATTTGAATTTGTGAAGAAAGGTGGTCGCCCCCTATCCAGAGTGGGGGTGCGAATAACAACTGTCTTGGGGGTGTCCTGGGGGTGCCCCTTATCCAAACCTGGGGTCCGAATAACAAGTGTCCTCCGGGTGCTTTTCGACAACTTTTCGAGCCAATTTTTTCCAAAAATGTTTATTGGCCAAAAATACCTACAAATAAATAAAACACCATAATAAGTACAAAAATGAGCCCTAACAATATATAGAATCGAGACAAATCGGACACAAACTTATCACAGGTTTTACGTTGATCAATCATAGTAGATACATCCAACTTAGTTTGTTGGATATGACTTGATTGATTCTTGGACAGGTCTTTGGTACCGTCTCTCTATAATTAGGTTCACGGATACGTTATAATTGCAAGAGAGAGACAAATAGGGAGAGAAAGAGAGATAACTCTAGATAATATTCCTTGATTGAGTTTAACTCTCGGATTTGTATTGAGTTTGTCCATACAGATTTCTTAAGAAAAAAGTGGTGGTGTATTTGGTACCCCCACGTTTTCAGGTAGTTGATATTGGTTAGAAATTAGGAAGATGCAAGCGCAATGGCTGTGACAGTGTGGTTGAGATGGATGTGGATTGAAGTTGGGTTTATGTGGTTCAATAAGGAGCTATTTTTAGAGGCCAATAAGGATACACTGTCTGCGTATGAACTGATGGTGTTATGGGTTATTACGACTTGAATCTGTGCTGTTTTGGAGAAGAGGTTATTAATGTATGGTGTTGGTCGTGGTTTGGTTATGAATTCAGGTTGCAATGGAAGGTGTTGCAGGCTAGACTTGAAAGTGTTGGTGTTTGAAGTAGATGCTTTCGCAGAAAATAGTGTTACTGCTATGTTTTGAGTCTGAGTTACAAGCTGGGAAGTTAGGTTCAAAGTTCAATTGAAATGATCTGGAGGCTAACAAGAGTAGAATATGGGTTGTTTTTGCACTGTATGGATATATGGTTAGAGTATGCTATGCTTGATGAATAATGCTTTGGTCAAGAGCTGGGTGTTGCTGCTAGTTATGGGTTTGATGAATTACATGCCATCATGGCACTACATATTTGCACAAGCCTTTGCAACTCATACCAATCAGCCGAGTCAGACTAACTGACTCTGTCTGATTTGAAAAGAAACAACGACACAGACTTAAATCATTGATTCAATAGACTATTCTGTCATTTTAAGTCCATTTAATTGGGTTAACTTTTCATCCACCATTTTTATTTATGTTTAAAATAAAATAAAGGGGGATCGAAACAGGCCTAGTTTTGTAAGAAATAACAAAATGAGCCTAGATCTGAAAAGCAAAAAAAAAAAAAAAACAGGTCTATTTTTGTAAATTTCCATTAGTCCATCTGGTGAGACACTCAATGTCAAGAGACATTTACCTTGTTTCAGAATTCTCGAATCTTTACTATTCTCTTATTTAGGGGCGGAGCTTGATTTTTTAACGTGGTTGTAAAGTGGTAATAAAAGTTCGTTCAACTCAGACTTGTGAAGATTCGATTCTAGACCTAATACAAAACTAAAATTGAATATATGCAAAAAATGATAACAATATTACCAGAGACTGGGATTCAGGATTCCACCATAAAACTCATTCATGCGATTCATATATTTATTGTAGCCAATTATAGCTCAAATAATGGCTAGCGTCTATAGCGACTTAATACAGTTTGGTATTAAATCTGTACTAGGTGCCGAGTTTGTTTTTGCATTTGCGGTTTCTTTGTTAACAAAACTTATGGTGTCCGTGTTATTTGTTTTTCCGCATTATATTGTTTATCTTTATAATTGAAATATCACAGGTTATGCATTGATCAATCACAGTAGAGACATCCATCCTAGTTTGTTGGATATGACTTGATTGATTCTTGGAAATTGGTCTTTGGTACGGTCCAAGTTATCTCTTTGTGATTAGGTTTACGGATTCAATTATGTAAACGTTCTAATCGCAAGAGATAGAGATATAACTCTAAGATACTATTTCTTGATTGAGTTTAACTCTCGGAGTTGTATCAAATTTGTCCATACAGATTTCCTAAGAAAAAAGTGGCGGTGTAATTTGGTACCTCCGCGTTTTGAATTAGTATCAACGCAGGCAAACACTTTAAGACCTAACAAGTCTGTGAAGCAGTATGAATATACAGACATGAGTGCAATCTCGATAAACGTACCTTTAGCATTTGATGGCACAAATTACTTATGGTGGAAAGTTGTTATGTGTTCCTTTTTAGAAGCACGTGACTTCGAGACATAGAAACTTGTAGTCATTGGATACAACGCACCAACAATTGTTTTAGACGGAGCTACTGTTGCAAAGGCATTGATACAATATAGTGAATCCGAGATAAGTACTGCAAAGCATAATTCATACGGGTTATACGCTATTATCCACGCCATAAGCCGAGATCTTCAGCACCATGTGACTTCGTGCACTAAGTCTAAGGATGCTTGGAATATCTTAGAAACCGTATTTGAAGGAGATACCTTAGAGAAACAAGATAGGATTCAAAACCTAAATCCTGATAGGGAAAATATTTGTATGGCTGACGAATAATCGTTTGACGAATTTAATCAAAAGGTGTTTGTTAATCCATGTTTTGCGATAGGGAAGACTATTCCCAAAAAGAATATTGTGATTAAAATTCTCCTATCTCTACTAGCAAGATATGAGTCTAAGAAGCATGCCATCATGGAAGGAAATAACCTTGATACTCTTTCCAGGAATACTCTTGTTGGAAAGTTGTAGATCTTTGACCATAAACTGCAATCCAAATCCGGAAAGGATATTGCGTTCAAAACACTGAAAAACATTAAAACTCTTAAAAGTGAAAGTGTTGACAATTTTGGAGATGATCTTGTTGATCCTGATTTTTTAGATGAGGATCTTGATAACTCAATATCATTGATCACAAGACAGTTTAGAAAACTTCTTAGGAAGAGAAATAAACGATTCTCCAGAGAAAAACCTACAACATCAGCTAAGCCACATAATCGTATTTCTGTCAAAAACGGAGACTCTAACGATACTTGCGATGAGGATATGCCACAGTGCTTCAAGTGTAAAGGGTTCGGTCACTTTACCAATGAGTGTCCAAATCGTAAGAAATACACTGGTAACAAGAGTCTTGCTGTAATACTTGATATAACACCTGATCATTATGATCCCGAAGAGGAAGATGGTTCAAATGTAGCACTCTTGGGAGTAATTGTCAATTTTGATAATTGTAGCAATACTCATATCAATCTTGATAATTTAATTGATGACTCTTCATCAAAATCACTAGAGGATGGAATGGATTTTTTGTATACTAAAGAAATTTTTGTTGATGTTTCAGGTACCTTGTGTCTAGCTGCTAATGTTGTTCTTGAATCAATCTCCAAATCGACATCTCCTTATTGTTCTAGTGAGAGTCATGGACTCGCACAATGTTTCAAATACAACCATAAACTAAGGTATGTCAATAAACTGCAACTGATGGTTAGTTGTTTGGAAAATGTGCTTAAACTTGTTCAAAAGTCCAATCATGGGGTACTTAAAGTTAACTCTTCTTCTTCTAAAAGATTGATTGATTTTAAGGAAAAGGGAAAATCTCAGTTAAAGAGAAGAGTCCGGACGAAACGTTCTGTATTGAAGGATATGAATTCCGTTCAAGAATCTAGTGGTGAGAAATCTAACGCTCACCTTAACACAACCTAATTGTGTTGAAATGGGCATATTATGTTCCCTTAAAAGAGATAAGAACTGTGCACATCATGGCTTTGGATCAAGATTTAATATTATTGCTTGGATCTCCATCTCGTAGCTGTGCATCTTAATTTATACCCAAGTAATGGTATTGGAAATTTTTATCCACGAAACCTATAAAAGGATAAAAATGACATTTTTATTCATTTTAGGTTTTATATATTCTAGTACATGAATTTTTATGGTTCTGAAATCCTGCATGATAAATATCTTCTACTTCAAGACTCATATCTCTTTCACGAGAAGCTTTGCCTGTTGAGCCATATATATTTGTGTTTCACAAATTTATTTTGTTCTTACGAATCATGGAGGCTCCAAGCACAAGATCTTCTCGTGGAACCTATGCTCCAATGGTTGTTGATACTTATCCAACCAAAAAGGAAGAAGATATGTCATTTCATTTCGTCTCATCTCTTAAGAGGAATCAGAAGAAACCTAGAGCTGATTACTCCAATCAGAAAAGGTTTGAAAATCTTCTTGATGAACTTAAGAAAACCAAGAGGAGGTGCAGGGACTGAAGAAGATTTTACAGAAATCTCTCAAACTACAATAAGCTCTTGTTAATCAAAAACCTATCAGGTTCGCTGGAACTAACACCTTTACTCATGAACCGTATGTTCTTATGCATGTTGTTGATAAAGAGTTTGGAGATGATAGAGAATTATTCAAATATTATAAATACTAGGGAACTTCATGTAAGAATTCATTCTTATTTTGAAGGATAACTAGGGTTTGGTATAACAAAAATTGTGATTACACATAGCTATTTCCAACGATTTTCATCTTGCATGTTTTTAGATTTATCTATTTAAATTTTAGAGTTGTTGGAAGATGAACTTGCAGTATATAATCATTACTGGTTTAATTATTGCAAAAGTCTTATGAAATATTTGTGCCTTTATGTTTTCGTGAAATAGATAATATTTAATATATGCTCATAAGTTAAATCTATTATTTTTTCATATATGCTCATAAGTTAAATCTATTATGTTTATTTATAAACATGGAATATAACAAACTCTTTAAGAATTTTCTCGCAGTATTGATCTACTTGTGATCACACTTTTATTTTTGTTACTGGTTGGCACACTCAACGTAATATTTTCTTATGTTGAGTCATATCAATCAAAAATTATCTTTTTGTCCGTAACTGGCATAAAGATTATTTTAATTCGATTTTTGGATACAAATCCCTATGATTTGTTAATGTCCAATGATAGGTTGGGAAACCTACAATAAAATACTGCAAGTGCACAATGTCTAACTAGTAGAACAATGGCAAGTACATGTCATTCCCACGAGGAGTGTGAAATACTACTACTAACTAATATCAAAAATAAATAATCGACAAGATGATGTTTTAACGATTCTTCAGAAATTTGAAACAAAACGAAATAATATAAAATTTCTAACAATAAACAAAGTTGGAATGGGTTATTAGGATTTAGGTTTCCACCAATTAATTATGCAAACTCTACTAATCTTTAAAAATATATTCCATGTATTTTTAAAGATTGTTTCTCCGCTATAATTTTCTTCGCTTCATGGGTAGTGATTCTAAAGCATTACCTATCAATCCTAAAGTATATCACGTCAAAGGATTTAACCCAAGTACGCCATATCAATTGAAAAGCATAAATAATCAAGAAAATCACATGAACAACAAAATACCAAGCTTTGTGAAGAAAAACTACTAGTCATTCAAATCATTATTAAGCATATAAATATAGAGTTTCCACAATAAAATTGGTTTCTACCTAAACCCTAACAAACAACTTAGCAAACCATGAGAAAAGAAAACTCAAATACACCAAACCCTGGTCGCCTCTTCTCTATCAACGGCTTTGCGGCCGCACCTCCGTCCCCCTTTTCTCTGTTCTCTCCAAGTATAATAGATAGGCGCTGCGAGTTCTCCAGTAAGACCTAGTGGATAATTTTCCCGAGGCCCACTTCCAAAATCAGACTATTATCGAAGTCCGGCCAATTTCTATTCTTCTCATGCTAGGCTACAGCACCTAGCTCCCATCTACTGCCCCAGACTCCCAAATCTCGTCCACAGAACCACTTTCTATATTATGTCTTCTGAGCACCATCTCCACTGCCTACAAACATTTCAGCCATACTGCCAAACAATTAAGCCAGCACACACGTTCTTCTCGCTGGTTCTTGTTCTCTAGCCCACTGAACTTCAACTAGTCCATTCACATCACTTCTCAGTCTTCTGCCCACATAAATATCGGTCTCAGCATCAACTCCTTTCTGTCTGTTTCCCACAGCTCTCCATCTTACGTCTTTAATTATGTCTGTAGCTGTTCCAACTTCCAATAATGACAGGCTCCTCCTTCCACCGATCACACAATGATCTTCTATTCACTTCTTTCCAGCATGCATCTCCATTGATCCCATTTTTAGGCTACACAAAAACCAGCACCAACAATCCATTTCCGGTGGCAACACCAATTTCTCTGTACGTCTGCTGCATTTCGTTCCTCGATTGAGATCCCATGACCATGACCAGCTACCATCAACTTCGAACAGATAATATCAGCAGCTCTCGTCAACAGCAACAACTTCCATTAACCAAGATGTTCATCGCCATCTCTGTGCATCTAAAGCGTCCTCCAAACTCGAGTCAAGCTCAAGTTCATTCGACTCCGGTCACACACATTGAGCTTCTAAATTGCACCACAGTAGACTCCAAATCCATCTAGCCAATGCTCATTTACTACCAAGCTGCACTTGGCCAACACATTCGAGTACCAGCAAAATACCGCCAGTTTAAGATAACAACGCCTGCGACTGCCTGCACTGATTTCCTGCCATTAACCCAATTCATTCTCGACCATACAGCCAACACCCTTGCAACCTTGCTGGCAAATCACCACAGTTTGAGAACATGAACTCCACTGCCTTGCTGTTGGATGCGAATTGTTCTCTCGACCCCTTGATAAGCATCCAGAGCTCATCATCACATGGCTGGAAGCTTCATTCCATTTCATCAGTTCTTTCTCACTGAGATTAATCCATTATTCCTTGTTCCCATCAGACACAAAACAAGCTCCTAATCTTCTCAATTCGTCCAACCAGTTAACGGCAGCGGAAACATCAATTCAGCTGCTTTTCCCGCCGTTCTCATCATTCAAAACGAACCCAAAATGGCCACACACTCCAGCTTTCTTCCCTGCAGCTTTCTTCACTGCTCAGCCTTCAATTACATGCAGCTGAATATTCATGCATTATTTCTTCAAGACCAGTACCTCGAACACAACAGCACATTCGAGTATGCACGAGACAAAGAGCTCACAAATCAAACTAACTACCGCCACTGACGAAAACCCATTCAGCCGGCACTCGTTTCAGACAATGAATAACTACCAGTGAGTTTGATTCCAGCCACAACACCTGTGAACACACAAATCACGAAGGGATCCGAGTGCTCACAATCAATCATCATCATCTAAGGAGATTTATGATGATGATATCCTAGTGTTGATTCATTGGCTCAAAACCTTCGGGTTTATCATAGCCTCATCTAACAACTCCATGCGAGGCGTTTGCGCACGGGATATAAGTACAAGCAAAGAAAACAAAACGTATCAGTAAAGATCCATGGGGCTAAATAAATATAAAGTGCTGAAACGTAAATAAGACCAAGGTTTACGTGGTTCAGCACTAAGGCCTACGTCCACGGGGTTTGTTGTTTTACTATATTCTTCACGGTTACACGAATAGTCGAATGACTTTTGGGTTTACATGTTTCTCTCTTCTAAATGATTAACTTACACTTGCAAACTCTCTCTCTCTCTCTCCTTCCCTTCCTGATTCTTCCGATCCCCTTTCCTCTTGGTGGAGACGGGGTATTTATAAGGTTAGAATGTGGGACCCATCTCTGATGACCGTTGGAACCTTATCTTCTTGTGTCCTTGCGTCTATCACGCAGAGGTCTGCGTTTGCCCCTTGATCCCGCAGAGGCATCCTCGCTCGTTCCACAGGTTGATCGACACGTACATTGCTCAGAGTGTTTAATGTGGGTAGTTGAGGGGTCTGCTCGTGTCAGACAAGTGTCTTCTTCCCCTGTCACGTCCGTGTCAGCTAACTTTCTCTCCACCGTTGATCCTAGCTTCTCTTTTGGGGATGCGATAAAGTAACTCCTCGGGGTTTATTTGGTGTTTCGTGGCGCATCATGTTTTGATGTTTTGGCCTGCATGCTTTCCACGTATCTTTTTATATACACGTGTCTGATAGTGAGATATATGTGTACACAATTTGCCCCTTTTCTTCGGGATTGAATGTCTAATGGGTGCCTTGAAGAAAAACTATCGTCGCATATTCTTCTCACTCCTAATAACTTTTCCTAGATACTTGGGCACGTCTTTTATTTGTGCATTAACTGCTTATGTAACGGGCATGTTTCCCATTCCTCCATTAATTTCCTTCTCTTTCTTTCGGGTATATTAAGGAGAGAAAGAAAATTAATTTCATTCTTCCTAAACATTCTCTCAGTTTTCGTTCTTTGTTTTTCAGCCCTTAAATTTTCTGTCTGTCTTCATTGAACCTGTGACCTTAAATTCTCTGTCAGTCTTTATTGAACCTGTGATCTTAAATTCTCTGCACCTTAGCATTAATCACGCCCGCTTCCACTGTTTGTTTCTTCTGCTGCTGTTTTTGCCGGTAAGTTTTTCTTTTCTTTATTTCCACTGTTTTACGCTGTGTTGATTTGTAAATTCTCTGCTACTGTTGTTCCTTGTTTGTGATGAAGAACTTCTTTTTGATGCTTGCATACTAGTTTGCCCCTATTCTTTATCTTAAATCAAGGAAGCCACTGTTTTGCTTGTATTTGAGTTTTTGAGGGTCTGAATTTTATGGAATTTTGAGCATGTATACTAATTTTAGGGTTTCTGCGTTATCGTGTGTGTATTGCTATTGATGTGGTTTTTTGATCTTTGGTAATGTTTTTGAATGTGTGTAACTTGTTCTTGATTTTAATCTTTTCGCAGCCATGTCTGACCGTCCGCGGCTTACTTGTCAGACTCCTGAATCTGGTCTATCGAGATCTCCTCCGCGTAGAGAATCTCAAGATGATGCTCGTCGGAGTCGAGTTTCTTCTGGAGCGAAGGCCTCGTCTTCTAGGGAAGAGATTCCTCCGACAAATCCTTCTGGTTCCCGAAGAGTCTTCGATCGCGCAGCGTCTCATCCTCGTGATGATATTAGGAGTACGCAGGCTCCGCCTCGTGCTGTTGCTTTTGACGTTCCTCCTCTACGTTCGTTAGTGCCCGAGCATCATCTGCGGTCCCCTCCAACTTTTAAAGGGAAGAATACGAAGGGTGTAGTTCCGAGGGCTGAATCTTCAAAGAATCCTCCGGTGAAGAGAAAAGCTTCCGAAGCGTTCATTAGTTCATCCGGCCCCGCCGAGGAGGATGAGGCTGCCCCCTTGATACGTAGTGTCTCGGTTAGTAAGAAAAAAGTAACCTTCAAGCATATTGATCTCGAAATATTCAAGGAAAAGCATGAGCTCAAGCCTTCGGGGTTCGTTTCTATGCCCCTGAGGATGATATTACTTATGAGCTTATCTCAAAGTATGAGTTCGATGAATTTCATTTGTTAACGACGGTTGGAGCGTTCGAAGCTGGTCTTATGCTGCCGTTGTACAAATCAGGTGATTCCTTCTACTATGACGTGCTCGCTAGTCGTGAAGGCTCTTCCACAAATACTCACAGCCGTTCCGTATCCCAACTATCGGGGAATTATCTCCGCGCCCTGAAGGAGTGCTATCTGCGGAGTAAGGGGGAGACGTCGATGACTTGCTACATCCCCAATCCCGCGGAGAAGGAATGGTATACTCCTGAGAATTTCAATAACTCCTTCGGTGATTACGTCAATAGTAGGAACCGAAAGCCGTGGAGTGTCAGCCTTCGGAATCTCGCTGCTCCTCGGGGCGAGATTCGTCTGTTAAATGAGGTCAGCGATGCCAAGCTGAAGTATGTTCCTGGCACGGAGGGGTCTAGTCATCGGAAACTCTTCCCAGCGCGCGAGAGGATCAAGCGCGATCATGACTACGAGTGGCACGCCACCGTTATCGAAATAGTTGGTCCGTGGGCTTACGGTTGGATTCCTGGTCCCCGCGGTTGGCGGCCTACCGAGAGTAGTAAGCCACGCGAGTCTCCTCCTGCTCGTTATGGAGATTTCTGTCCCTGGCGTTTGAACTTTGCGGGTATGAATTTTCCTCATGCCCTTGACGTCGTAGAGGGAGACGAGGAGGAAGGTTCTGGTGTTATACTTCCACCGAAGAATACCTCAACTGCTCAGGTACGCGGATTCTAGCGGCGCTTCTTCTTTTTAGAAATTCATCTGACGGGAAAAATAATTCTTTTTGTGGTGTTGTTTTTCAGGTGTTTAAGAAGAAAAAGATTAAGCCGAAGCAGTCTTCTACTATTGTGATGGGCGAGGCTGAGGCCCAAGAAGAAGTTACTAGTCTAGTGAACGAAGAGTTTGCTGAGGATGAGGAGATTACAGATGGGGAGGAACGTACTGGTACTTCCCCTATCAATGTCGAAGAAGAGGTCTTCGTTGGTCATGTTGGTGATGAAGGAAGGAACAAAGCCGTGGTGGCTGATGGCGTTGTTATTGGGGGCATTTCTGTCCCTGCTGGTGATGTCGTGGATACCCTTCCCGCCTCTCAAGAATTTTCTTTTGATCGGATGTACTCCACGGGGGAGTTCTTTGACGATGCCCTCGATTTTCCCGAGGACTTCTCTTTACTTTCCCCCAATGATAATTGGGATGTTCTTGGTGGTGATGGTAATGGAGACGCTACTGTTGAAGATGGTGGCGCGGAGGAGCATGCCGACATTTGTGCTGAGGGGGCCGTATCAGAGAAGGGGAAATCGGTCATTGATGCGCCTGATGATAATCTTCCCCAGTCGCCGACGTCTGAGGGCGAGGACGCCATCATGGATTGGTTCAAGGAAAAGAATCTTCTATTTGTCCGTCATCCTGCCCCTGTTGTTGCTGGGGAAAAGGAATCTACTGCGTATACCCGTCGCATGATGGAGATGTCGTCTAAGGCGCGGGTGTTTGAAGCCTGGGGAAAAAATTTGAGTGTTCCCGAAACTACCCTTGTGCCGGAACCTCCTACTTCCGTTGCAGAGATGATGGCCATCGCCGACGGGTATCAATATGGCTTTCCGCAGCAGCGTGTCTTGGAGGTAAATTTTCGTACATACTTTTTCGTGACAATCGAATGCTTCGGTGAAATAATGTTTGTCATCTTGATGTGTAGATGATGAGGAGTGAGCATTGTAACCACGTGCTGTATCAGTTCTTCAAAGCGAAATCTCTGAAGCTCCAGGCTAAGCTTCGTCACAGAGAAAAGGAATTATCTGCGGCTGAGGTCGAAATAGAAGAACTGAGAAAAAGCCTCAAGGAGAAAGAGAAGCTGGGTGAAGCAGAGGCCGGTCTTCGTTCCGAGCTTGTTGCTGTTCGCGCTGAGTTAGAGCAAATTCGCAGCCAAGTTTCAACTTTCACAGGTTTGGTTCTTTTTCCCTCGCAGTATGTCGTCATTCCTCTATTTCTTAGTTGTTCTGTCTGAGTCTCCCCACCCTATCTCCAGTGGGTGGCGTCCCAGAGCTGATATGGCTTCGAAACGAAAGAGCTCGGCAAAAATCTCGTATTAGAGATCTGGTTGAGAAAATTAAGAATGAAGCCAAGAAATGGGATGCTCGGGCTGAGGTATGGCGCGCGAGGCATGTTCAGATGGTCGACATGCAAAATCTGTACAACCATGATCGTGCTTTATTTAATGGCACACTGCTGTGGACACGTAATAGTCTGCGGGAAGCCCGTGAGCGTACTTCCTTGCTGGAGTCTAGGATTCAGCTGCTGGAGGAAGAATTACAGAAGGCTCGATCCATTCCTCTTTCAGGGGTTAAGGATAATATGCTCTGTCTTGTCAGAGAAAGAGATGATGCCCGTGCCGAAGCCCATGCTCTAAGCAAGGCCCTTGCCGCGTCCCGCGTTGAAGTAGCTCGTCAGGCTGAGTCTGAGAGGAATCTTGAAGTGTGTATGTACAGACTTAGCAAAGGGGTCTCAGAGATAAATAAAGAGGTCGACCATCTTCGTCACATGGACTCGATGAAGCAGGTAGAATTAGATGCCTGTCAATTTACTCTCACCAACCTTCAACTAGACTATAAGAAATTATCCGCGGAATATGACCATCTTGATGAAGCGCGAGATGCGGTTGTTAATGAGTATGAAGAGGCTTCGGCTTGTGTCGAAGGTATAATCCTATTTCATCGAGTGTGACCGTGTTTTTTTTCTGCGCTAAATCTGTGGTGTTGTCTTTTTCAGAGCTCGAGGGACACCTTCGCGTCACAAATGAAAAACTTGAAAAGGCTCAATCTTCCTTAGCGCAGCAGGAAGAACAGACCAATCATTTCAAGAATTTAGCGGCAACCCGCGAGGAGGCCGTTGGTGCTGCTTCTAGAGAAGTGAATCGGCTATCTTCGTTATTATCCCAAGCCCAACAGCGGACAACAGTTATTAAGCACAAGGCTCGTTGTCAATTGGCTGAGGAGACGAACAAGATGCTGGAGAGGATAGAACTTGGCCTAAAGAACGAGCATGGTCTCGTGAAGAACTATCCTCGTCGTCCAGTTCCTTCTGCCTTGCCTGGCTCCTCGGGACCCTCTTCTGGTGGGAGCGTCCCTTCAAGTCTTCGGAATAATCCTGCCGATGGGGCAGCAATCTAGGCAGAGACCGCAGCATTTTGTAGGGGCCGCGGCATCATTATCCTTCCCTTTTTGTAATCATGTAACAAGAATATTTTTTGCTGATATCCTGTAAAAGGAATATTTTTTGATGTGTATCCTTGAATTGGCCTTTCACTTTTTGTAATCATCCTTTATGAAATGGATCCTTTTCTTGATATACCTGCAATGTTGGTTTGTTTTTATTTTAAGCATTTGTGAAAAAACAAAACAAAAGTTTTTAAGTGTTTGGGTGCGATACTGAAGGAAGGTACCTTCGTGATCGTCTTGAGACCTGTCACCCCGCTGGCGAATCCTGGGCCAGAGGATTCCCAGACGGTGGGGGCCGGGCAACGTTCTAGGATATGGGATTAAAATATTACACACCCATTCCGTCGACCCGTTGCCTTAAGATTGGTTGGGTATCTCTTTCTGCTGGGTGCCTTCCCCCTGGTCTTACACTTATGGACACTGATGGGGGAGCCCTGAGAGATTGTAGATTAACTACTTTCCCCAATATTGTCGATAGATTCCGCTGACTTGATAATTTGAAAGCTTGTTTGATTGATAGTTGAGGCCTGCAATTCCTCTTCCAGAGATAGAAACATGTGGAGCGGTCAGGCTCCCTTCTTCTTCTGGTACACTCCAAGCAGATTCAAGTCTGCGTTGCTCCTATGGGAAGTATGGTTTGAGCCACTTAGCATTCCAAGGATGCCGGAGGACCTCGCCTTTTAGATTACGAAGGTAGTAGGAACCGTTACCCGCAACGTCGTGTATTAAAAAGGTCCTCCCCACGTAGGTGCTAATTTTCCCCATTTCTTTTCTTGCTGATACCGTGGGATTGTTCTCAACACATACTGCCCCTCTACAAAATTCCGAGCTTTACCTTTTTGTTGTACTCCCTTGCTAGTCTTCGTTGATAATTTTCCATCTTTTGTAATGCGACTTCCCTTCTTCCTTCCAAGTCGTCCAACCTTTCTAACATCATATCTGTTGTGAGGTTTTTCTCCCAAGCTTCGGTCTTCGTGGTTGGCATGAGGATTTCCGTAGGTATGACTGCTTCAGCTCCATAAGTTAGAAGAAACGGGGATTCCCCGGTGGCGGATCTTCGTGTTGTCCTGTATGCCCATAACACATTGTGCAGTTGTTCGCACCATCTTCCCTTATGCTCGTCTAATTGTTTTTTGAGTATAAGGGCGAGGGTCTTGTTGGTAGCTTCCGCTTGTCCGTTGCTTTGAGGGTATATGGGGGTGGACTTGTTCTTTCTTATTTTGAAAGTATCGAAGAGCATGTCTATATTTTTCCCCTGTAATTGCTTGCCATTATCAGATACATTTCAGCGGGTATACCAATCTGCAAATGATGTTCTGGAATATGAAAGTAAACACATCCACGTCTCTGATCCTGGCCAAGGCCTTAGCCTCCACCCATTTACTGAAGTAGTCCGTGGCTACTATCAAAAATCGTCTTTTCCCTGATCCTTCGATGAAAGGCCCGATGTCTACGCCCCATTTTGCAAATGGCCACGGGCTATCGACGGAGTTTAACATTGTCGCCGGCGCGTGGATCTTTTTTGCGAAGCGCTGACATTCTTCACATCGTCGGGACATCCTCGCGGCATCCTGTATCATTGTCGGCCAGTAATATCCTTGCGTTTTTGCTTTGTCAGCTAGTGATCTCATGCCGCTATGATTCCCCGCGTCACCATAATGGATATCATTTAGAATTCGATGCCCCTCTTTCCGGGACAAGCAACGTAGTAATGGTCCAAGGAAGGATTTCTTATACAGGACCCCATCCCGAAGATCATATCTTCCCACTTTGGAGAGTATCTTCCTAGCTTGTTTCTGATCCGCAGGTAAGCTTCCTTTTTCGAGAAAGGCATGGATTGTCACTCTCCAGTCATCTTCGTTGCTGAAGTCTTCGTCTTGATTTGCTCTTGACAGGATATCCTCTTCGTCAAAGTCATTATGGATGTCTTCTCCTACCTGGTCTTCGATATTTTCTTCCACTGTATCTTGATTGGTAGCGAAGGAGAATTGAGATGCAATCGAAGGCTCGTATACCCTTGCTATTTTAATAGCTTCGACATTTTTATCCCTCAGCATGGATGATATATATGCTAGGGCATCCGCGTGCCTGAGGTCCCTTCTGCATAAGTGCCGGAACTTAATGTTCGGGATTTGTGATGCCAATGTTTGGACCAAGGCCATGTAAGCTGAGAGGGTGTCATCGTACACATTATACTCGAGCCCTATTTGCCGTATGACAAGCTGCGAATCACTTGTCAGCCTTACATCGGTTACCCCCATCTCTATTATTATACGGAGGGCATGTACGACAGCTTCGTATTCAACAATGTTGTTGGTATGCTCTTTGAATTCCAATCTAAGTGCCTGTATAATCCTTTCTCCAGTTGGGGTGATAATGACAATGCCTATTCCTGCTCCTTCCTTATTTTTGGATCCGTCGACGAAGACTTCCCATTGTCTTTGACTCGCAGGTTCGAGGATATCCATTGGATCCTTGTTTTCTTCCTCGGCTTCTGGTATTCCCTTAATCTCTTCGTCGTTGTCAAGGGGGAGGTCTGCTAAGAAATCCGCCAGAACTTGGGACTTCCGAGAATGTTGAATTTCATGAATGATGTTGAATTGGTCCAGATGGGTGTTCCATTTGGCTATTCGGCCCACTTTTCCCGTGCTTTTGAGGACTGCTTCCAATGGTGCTTTGCATGGGACCCTGACGAGGTGAGTTAGGAAGTAGGTTCTCAGTTTTTGGGTAGCCCATACCAGTGCGAGGATGAGTTGTTCAATCTTAGTATAATTTCTTTCCGCAGAATTGAGGGTCTTGCTGACGTAATAGATAGGTTGTTCTATCTTTGTATTGGTTTTGACTAATACCGCGCTGACTGCGTCCTCTGTTGCTGCTATGTACAGTGCCAAAACCTCGTCAGGGTCTGGCTTCTGCAGGATCGGGATTGAGGCTAGGTGTTCTTTGATTTTTTGGAATGCTTCCTCGCATTCAGCGGTCCATTCGAACCTGCTCCCTTTTTTGAGAATATTGAAGAAATGTTTGCATTTGTCCGAAGACCGTGCAATAAATCTGCCCAACGCTGCTATAGATCCATTGAGCTTCTGTACTTCCTTTAAATTCTTTGGGGACGGCATCTCTACTATGGCTTGAATCTTTGCTGGGTCTACCTCGATGCCCCTTTTTGTTACCAGATACCCGAGGAACTTCCCCGAGGTGACACCGAAAGTACATTTCTCCGGATTCACTTTCATGTGATGCTGTCTCATTGCTTCGAAGATATTCCTCAGGTCCTGGTGGTGATCTTTACGCAGCTTGCTTTTGACGAGCATGTCGTCAACGTAGACTTCTAGGGTTCCTCCAATCCATGGCTTGAAGATAGCATCGACCATCCTTTGGTATGTTGCCCCTGCGTTTCGAAGTCCGAAAGGCATTCTAGTATAGCAATAAAGGCCATGTGGGGTGTAGAACGCTGTGTGTGGCTGATCTTCTTCTGCCAGGGCTACTTGGTTGTAGCCAGAATATCCATCCATGAATGACAGTTCTTCGTATCCTTCTACTGCTTCACCAGCTGATCTATGCTCGGCAGGGGATAGCTGTCCTTTGGACATGCCTTGTTGAGATTAGTAAAGTCGATGCATATTCTAACCCCTCCATTTTTCTTAGGAACAATGACCATGTTGGAGATCCAGGTAGGATACTTGACTTCCTTGATAAATCCTGCGTCTAGTAGTTTCCGAAGTTCTGTTTCTACTGCCTCATGATACTCTGGAGCTACTTTTCGTATTTTCTGCCTGAACGGGGGCGTGCCCGGTTTGATGCGTAGTTCATGTTGGATTACTTTTGGGTCAATCCCCGGCATATCTCCTAGCTTCCAGGCGAACACATCCGCGTATTCCTTAAGTAATTTGGTTAAGGAATGTTCCCTTCCTTCGTCCATTATGGTCCCGATTTTGATCATCTTCGGGTTTTCTTCTTCCTATGTTGATTTCCTTTACGGGCTCCACTGGTGTGAACACAGGCTTCGGGTTTCCGAGGACTGGGACGTTCTTTAATTGCTATTTAGCGTGTTTCTGTTCTTCGCTGGTTGTTGAAGTACTTGTTTCTGTGCTTAGGACATTATCATCTTTCGTCAAGCCCTTCCCTGTAGTTTCCTTGAGGAACAGGTCTATGGCCTTCTCTTTCGCGGTTTCTTGATTTTTTACTCTTCGGATTTTTCGCTGCTCTTCTTGCTCGTTGTTGATATGATCCTGAGTGGCCTGGCACTCTCGCGTAGTGATCCGATCTCCCTTGATTTCCATTACTCCCTCAGGTGTTGGAAATCTGAGATATTGGTGGTACGTTGCCGCAACTCCTTTGAGCTTATGTATCCATTTTCGTCCAATAATAGCGTTGTAGGGGGAAGGGGTGTCCACCACACTGAATCGGGTTTCCAGTTTCATGGGCCCTGCGTTAACCTGCAACACGATGTCTCCCAAGGGCTTCGTGGCTGCTCCATTGAATCCGTAGATGGTGTGATAAGAGGTCATTAACTGTTCATCATGGAGCTTCATCCGTTTGAATGCATCGTAAAATAGGACGTTTACGGAGCTTCCCCCGTCTATGAGGATCTTTTTGAGGTTACATCCAGCTACTGGTAGTGTTAGGACCAAGGGATCGTTATGGTCTTCCATATCTTCTTCGATATCCTCGGCATCGAAGATGATAGGAGATTCCATCCATTCTTCGTGTTCGTCCACCACTATCCCATCGACCTTATAATTCGCAGCGGTCTTCGAATTGCTTCCGTAACCTCTTTCCTATCTGCGCTGTAAGTGAGGGTCCTGTGGCTTCAGAACACGAGATGGTGTTGATTGTTCGGTTTCCTTCCGGAAGTTGGACTGGTTTGGTTCGCTTATCTGTCCTCGGTAACATCCTTTCGTACGTAATGTTTGAGCTCTCCCGCATCAATTAATTTTTGGATCATTATTTTAAGGTTCTTGCACTTTTCGGTCTGGTGTCCGTTGAAACAGTGATATTCACAGTAATCTTTAGACTTCTCGGATCTCGGGGGCTGCTTTCCCTTAGACCATGGCCACTCCAAGTTTTCCCTCCCTTTGATCTCTCGTAGGATACGAGCATAGCTAGCGTTGAGTTTCGTGTAAACTTGATCTTCGAATTTTCGGTCACCTGCTCTTCTTCGTTCATCCCTTCGTTCCTTCCTATCTTCGTGAGGTCTCTCCCTGAGCAACTCCTTTTGGCCCCATTGGTTTGTTCCGCTGAATTGGTGCGGTGAGACCTCTGCGGATATGCCCTCGGGTTTTCCCGTTGAATTTCTTCAAGTCGAGCGTGCTTTTCGATAATTATTCGAAGATCTCCCTCTGTCTTAGGCACGCTCCCATGAATTTCAACAAATAGGGGACTCATTCGGTCTAAGCCCCATTTGTAGCAATTGATGCTTACCACTGGGTCCACGCTCCCTATGGCTTGGCAGATCTTGTGCCATCTGTTAGTGTACTCCCTCGTGGTTTCCTTGTAGCCAATCGCTAGTGAAAAGAGCTTATCCATTCCGGTGTTTACAGTCTTGTTGTACATGTACGTTCTTAAGAATTTCTCTGCGAGTTGGTCGTATGAGTGGATGGAGTTTGGTGGCAGATTATCGAACCATGATAACGCCGATCCCTTCAGGCTTGACGGGAAGTATCTGCAGAGTACGGCGTCGTTCTGACCCCATCTAGCTAAGACACGGTTGTAGTACCGAATATGTGCAGCAGGGTCGCTGGATCCATCATAGCATTCGAACGTTGGGACAGGGCATTTCAGTGGAATAGGGGTGTTGGCCAAGCGATGAGTTAAGGGCGTGGAGTTAGCTTCTCTCATGACCTCTTCTAACCTCCCCCCGCCTTGTTTATTTTTTAATTGCCTGATCTCGGCCATCATCTCATCTCGTAGTTCTTCCATTGCGCGGTGGTGCCCTAAATTCTTCTGTCGTTACCGTCTGACTCTCCATCGTCATAATCCGGGTCGGATACGCTACTTCCCCTTGTCGTCGCGTCTTCATTAGCCGCTATGACGACTCTACAGTCTCGGTTTGGCTCTGGTGCTTTGGAGTTTGCTTCATCAAGTTGTTGGCTGGTCTTCGTGCTTAGAGCAATCCGCTCCTTTAAATCTTGATTTTCTCTGGCCAACAGGGCTACAGCATCTGCGTAAACCTGCTGGCTCTTCTTCAGTTCCTCAAGCTCAGCCATCAGTCGGTGTGATTGGTTGGACCCCTGATTGGGAGTCCCAGCGCGTGCTACTACAGCCATGGTGCCGCCCCCTCCATGGTCTGCACTAAAGGTGGCAGGGTTCAGCTTCGGTTGCTGGCATTTCCAAATTGGGGTGAGTGCCCCTCTGCGGTGCTAGAGCCGCCGGTATGGTTTGATTTTGATCATTTGTTGGTGGCATTCCAAAAGTTAGAAGGTGCACGGGTTGGAATGTTCTGGATTCATCCACCCTTTCTCTTGGTTGATTAAGTTGATTCATGGCGCAAGTATTGCTAGCCTCTGCAGCCTTCGGGACTACCGCAGCCGCACCGTACTTTGTCGCTGCTGCTCTGAGAGCCGCCGCTGCAACTGAATTAGCGTTCATAGGTGAAGTGATTTCCGCAGTATCTTGCCTTTGACTGGTCATTTTAGCTTTATCTCCTTTCTGCTTGCTTCGGGTGATGACCGGGGTTGTCCTGGGTGTTTCTTTTGACAAAGCTTTGGATTTTCCTGCTTCCTGCGTCTTTTCCATCACGTGTCCTTTTGTTGACAATGAAATCTCGCCGAAACTCGCCTTCTTTACTCACAATACGTTCTTTCTGCATAAGGCATTTCAAACAAAAACGGGAATATCCGCGTGAAGCGGGTTAGTTGGCGAAATACATTCTTCCAGGAGAGGATTAATACACGCAAGTTACAATATACGGGTTAAAGTTTTATTAAAGGAGATCCTTAGTATAAAAACTACGAAAAACCCCCCAGAGAGACGGTTCGCACGAGATCTAAAGAAAATCGTAAATCCGCGGATTAGAACAATAAATCTTATCGAAGATAAAAGGTGGGTTTTTAATACAATACAGTTAACAAATGATCTATACGGTCCGAGCTGATAAATCAGAGCAATCATATGCCAATTTAAAATGAAATCACAGGACAAGATAAATCTTTTACCGGGACGAAGTCCCTGTTTCTAGCGCCAAATTGTGAACACACAAATCACGAAGGGATCCGAATGCTCACAATCAATCATCATCTAAGAGATTTTGATGATGATATCCTAGTGTTGATTCATTGGCTCAAAACCTTCGGGTTTATCATAGCCTCATCTAACAACTCCATGCGAGGCGTTTGCGCACGGGATATAAGTACAAGCAAAGAAACAAAACGTATAAGTAAAGATCCATGGGGCTAAATAAATATAAAGTGCTGAAATGTAAATAAGACCAAGGTTTACGTGGTTCAGCACTAAGGCCTACGTCCACGGGGTTTGTTGTTTTACTATATTCTTCACGGTTACACGAATAGTCGAATGACTTTTGGGTTTACATGTTTCTCTCTCTAAATGATTAACTTACACTTGCAACTCTCTCTCTCTCTCCTTCCCTTCCTGATTTTTCCGATCCCCTTCCTCTTGGTGGAGACGGGGTATTTATAAGGTTAGAATGTGGGACCCATCTCTGATGACCGTTGGAACCTTATCTTCTTGTGTCCTTGCGTCTATCACGCAGAGGTCTGCGTTTGCCCCTTGATCCCGCAGAGGCATCCTCGCTCGTTCCACAGGTTGATCGACACGTACACTGCTCAGAGTGTTTAATGTGGGTAGTTGAGGGGTCTGCTCGTGTCAGACAAGTGTCTTCTGCCCCTGTCACGTCCGTGTCAGCTAACTTTCTCTCCACCGTTGATCCTAGCTTCTCTTTTGGGGATGCGATAAAGTAACTCCTCGGGGTTTATTTGGTGTTTTGTGGCGCATCATGTTTTGATGTTTTGGCCTGCATGATTTCCACGTATCTTTTTATATACACATGTCTGATAGTGAGATATATGTGTACACAACACCTTCTTCCACCGTCCAAGACCATGGCATTCATTTTCCATCAGGAACCTTCGCATTTCCTTCCACCAAAATTCTGTTAAAGAGAAAGAAAATGGTCTTTTATATCTATCACCAAACCACGATAACATTGACACCTCTTCACTTTTCTTCTTAATTAAACAACATCAGGTCCCTTTGTTTCTTTGACCATTCATTTTCCTTCAAGTGATGCTTAATAAATAAAACAATTCCTTGTTAAACACTCTTTTCTTTGTCTTCCAATAGCATGGCTGGGCATAATTGTTGTAGCAGGTGCCCGTAACAGTGGTGCTCTTTCGTGGCAAACATCATTTTAAATTCATATTTCGCCGTTTATCTCCCGATGGTCGGAATCGTTTGTACTTTCTATAAAAGCACTAAAATAATGTCATTAGTCGAATAACAAGTCCTAACTAATGTAGTTATGGGTGT
This sequence comes from Papaver somniferum, assembly GCF_003573695.1. Taxonomy (NCBI): domain Eukaryota; kingdom Viridiplantae; phylum Streptophyta; class Magnoliopsida; order Ranunculales; family Papaveraceae; genus Papaver; species Papaver somniferum. Next base: position 55,046,488 of record NC_039368.1, on the reverse strand, counting down.
AAAATATGTCGCATTTTACGTGCTTATCATCCAACAAAATCCTTCTTCTTATAAAGCAAGGTCACTTCTGTTGTTTTCTTGTGAATGACATCAAATGGGGGAGAGTTCTTCAATAAGCTTTTGCTTAACTGCAATATCTTTGTGGGGAGTGTGGATGTGGAATTTGAAAGGGGATGCTTGTATATTTTTAATCTCCTAGATGAGCGTTAAATCTGAGGAGTTGCATTTTAATCATGTTATAATGTAGTTGAGCCCTAATCAATCTCACACTGATCAAGGTACAGTTACGTTCCTTACGCCTCTTGAACCACGCTGGATTCTGCGCACTTGATTCCCTTAGCTGATCTCACCCACAACTAAGAGTTGCTACGACCCAAAGTCGAAGACTTGATAAACAAATCTGTATCACACAGAAAAGTCTATTGTATAGATAAATCTGTCTCCCACAGATATACCTATGAGTTTTGTTCCTTCTTTTGATAAATCAAGGTGAACATGAACCAATTGATAAACCAGACTTATATTCCCAAAGAACAGCCCAGTATTATCAATCACCTCACAATAATCTTAATTGATTAACAAAACAAGATATTGTGGAATCACAAATGATGAGACGAAGATGTTTGTGACTACTTTTCAATTTTGCATATCGGAGAATAAATCTCGAGAAAATATTAAATAAGATAATACCCATCATGATAGAAAACTGCAAGATCAGAACACTCAACTACAGAGAAAATAGTTGGGTCTGGCTTCACAATCTCACTGAAGTATTTAAGTCGTTAACCTACGGGGTTTCGTGAAAAACCTAAGGTTAAAGGAGAATCGACTCTAGTCGCAACTAGTATCATACAGGAGGTGTGGGGATTAGGTTTCCCAGTTGCTAGAGTTCTTCTTTATATAGTCTTCAAATCAGGGTTTGCAATCAACGTTACCTTGGTAACAAAGTATTCAATATTCACCGTTAGATGAAAACCTGATTAGATTCAAGATAATATCTTTCAACCGTTAGATTGAACTTAGCTTGTTACACACAAATGAAATGTACCATCATTTAGATAAAGGTAACCGTACCTAAACGTGTACACTTAGTTGGTTCAACAATAGTTAACCAATGGTTAGCCATATGAGCACTTTCATATCAACCTTATTCATCTTTATCACAGCTAGTTCAAATGACTCAAATGAAACTAGTTAGAGAGTTGTTCAATTATTTATATTCTCATAGAAGTATACAAGACACAATTGAAGCAAAATTCATTTTGATTCACTTGAATCATTTCATGAACATCATAGACACGGTTTGCAAAAGATTGTGTTCCTTATTAGATAAATGTATTAGTTCATGAACAAACCGATTTTAGAACATAACCTACTTAAGTATGCAAACGGGTACGCATACCTAAGTAGCCGGACCGAGTTTGGTTACGCCAGTATGCGTACGGGTAAGCATACCACTTTACACTTCCAAACTCCAGCAGAAATTCACGGGACTTGAACTTCCGCCAGTACGCGTACGGGTATGCATACTTAGTTCTCGGACTTCCAACAACCAACCAGTACCCGTACGGGTACACATACCATGGTTCCCGGTTTTGGACTTTATACAAATGTGAATACATACTATGTTTATATCCAATCATGGTTACATGTTCTAAACCCTCATTTCAATCATTGAAACATTCTTGGAAGACGACAATAGCTGTCTCACACAAACTATTAGCTTCAAGGTAATTTTCAAGTGATTGAATGATCAATACGAAACATTCTGAGTCTACATCAAATGACTGTCACACACAAATCATGTAAGATGTTACAAGGCGATTTTCACATGATCATATTTTGACTTTCGTCAAGAATAAAAGATGAACTTGGTTAAAGCGAAAGCTTACCAACACATATTTCGAGAACTACATAAGCGAGATAAACTCGGCTCGAAATAACAAATGTGTATAATTGAAGTCTATATAGCCATATGACTTTTTTTTCTCAAATAAGAGATAGAGTAGATAGACTTTTGAGTGATATATGAGTTCAAGTCTCCATATACCTTTTGTTGATGAAGTTCCACAAGTTCCCTTGAGTAGTTCTTCGTTTTCATTCGATGAACGTCGTGAAGTCTAAAGCTCAACTACATTTTCTATCCTAATCCGAGACTTAGCTATAAGTAGACTAGAAATCAAGACTTATAGTTTTGGCAACTAAACTTGACAAACAAGCTTGAGATAGCAACGCTTGCGAGTACGACCGAGCAGTGCTCTAACAGTAGTATTACTTCAGAGTTGAGATACAATTGAATTTTGGAGAAAGGAATAATACTATGTTTCTGTATAACCACGATTGAGAACATTTGTTATATAAAGTTGGATTCAAGAAGTTGTCGAAGCTTTATTTTTTATCCATATGTATTGATAGTTTTGTCACTAAAATTAACAAAGGGGGAAATTGTTAGAGCATTGCTCGGTCGAACTCACAAGTGTTGCTATCTCAAGCTTGTTGTCAAATTTAGTTGTCAAAACTATATCTTGATTTATAATCTACAATTAGTTAAGTATCATACTAGGATAGAAATGTAGTTGAGAAATAGAGGATCACGATAGTCATCATTGCGTTCTACCGTTTGAAGGCAAAGATCAACCGAAACTTTTGGAGAACTTCATTAACAAAAGGTAAGTGAAGACTGAACCACCTATATCTCAAGTTATATTCACTTTTCTATCATCTGAGACGTCGTCGCATAACTAATTATACTAGTATGGATATGCAAGAATTTCGAGTAAAGTTTATCTTGATAATTTCTCGAAATATAATGACTAAGCTTAATGAACGTTTGTTCATACTTGATGAAATTCGATTATGGACAATTTATTATTCGGAATCAAAATCATGATTCAAGTTTATCATTCGGAAATTACCTGGAACATCGATATGTGTCATGATGTTATTCACAAATGTTTCGAACCAATTTAGAGAAATATAAAACTACTATATATTTTGATACAAAATAGTGTTATCAGTTTTACTGGGAAAATTATTATAAGTCTGAACCCGTATTACATGTATTCGTACAAGTAGCGGAGTAGATATAAACATATCGATTTACGGATTAGTGGTAAATTTTTTTTTATGTATATCATATAAAAATATGTGCGACTTGAGAACCAGATCGGTATGCATACTCGTATGCACACCATTCATGAATTTTGGTTACGGAACCGGGGTGAGTATCCAAACCGGTACCCAAGCTTAAACATTTTTGTATTCCTGAACTCGATAGCGTTTCCAAACCGGTATGCAAACCGATTTAGTTATGTGAACTCGGAACTGGCGACAGTCTTTAAGTTTTCAAACCGGTAAACAAACCTTAAAAGTTCTTTGAACTCCGGAACTTAGGTTTGGTGGAAAGTTTGCAAACTGGTATGCAAACCTAAAAAGTTTTGTAAACTCCAGAACTTGTGTTTGGTTTAAAGTTTCCAAACCGGTATGCGTATTGTGACTAAACCGATTCACGAACTTCTATATATTTCTACTCGTACATCTACTAATCATATCGATTATATTTCCAAGTGTGTTTAAATTACTTCCTCGAGATAATTAGTATTGGATTAATTCTCTATAAGCACTAGACTTAATTGATCAAATGTTTGTGACTCAGAGTTAATGTCTTATGTGTTCATGAAAACGAAGATTAAGCCTTTAAGTTCAGACCGGCTAGTTTCGACTAACCATGTTGAACATACTCTTTGTACATGGTTAGGTTACGGTCTCATCTAACCATAGTGTATATCTTTCTTATGTAAATAAGATTCAAAGATTCATCTAACGTTGGATATTCTTTGCTTGGTTCCAAAGCTATCTTAGTTTAAACCTAAAGCAACATATGCTTTGAATGTCTATACAAGGGGAATTTCAAGCAACTGGGATCTTTGAATCCCGACACTACTTTTTGGCGTGTCCTAGTTGTATCTAGGTTCGTCCTCTCTATAAACCCTTTTAGGGTTTGGCGACTATAAAGACTTCATTGGGATTCGTAAAGCCAGGTCCAGTTATCTTTCCTTGATAACTCGAGTATCCTGATCTTGATTGTTTGTAGAGCTTGGTCCAACGATCAAGATAGATATTAATCATCAAAGTTTTCTTCGTCTCAGACTTTGTTGATTCCACAAGTTTTATACTTGTGAGGTGAATAATAATCTAGGTTGCACTTTAGGTTGCATGAGTCCGGATTTTGAGGATAGCGAGACTTTTGTCAAATTGCTATCGATTTGCATCACCTTGATCACACGTTTCGATCGTAATCAGAAAATTAATTATATGTGGGATGAAGATTTGGTTTAAAGTCTTAAATTGAGTTAAAGCAACTCTTAGTTGGTGTGACGTAATCAAAGGGAATCAATTGCGTGGAGTCCTTATGGGATTCAAGAGGCGTAAAGAGAGCGATTTTACCTTAATATGTGGATACCTTTTACGGCTCAACTACATTCTAGTCCGAAGTTAATTGGTAGTAGGCTAGTGTCTGTAGAAACTTAATACAGTTTGGTGTTCATTCTGGACTAGGTCCCGTGGTTTTTCTGCATTTGCGGTTTCTTCGTTAACAAAACTTATGTTGTCTGTGTTATTTCTTTTTCGCATTTTATTGTTTATCTTTACAATTGAAATATCACAGGTTGTGCATTGATCAATCATAGTAGAGACATCCGACCTAGTTTGTTGGATATGACTTGATTGATTCTTGGACATTGGTTTTTGGTGCCGTCCAAGTTATATCTTCATGATTATGTTCACGGTTTCAGTTTTGTAACCGTTCTAATCGCAAGAGATGAAGATATAACTCTAAGATACTATTCCTTGATTGAGTTTAACTCACAGAGTTGTATTGAGTTTGTCCATACAGATTTCCTAAGAAAAAAGTGATGGTGTAGTTTGGTACTCCCGCGTTTTCAATGATAGTCTCTGTCTATATTAAATCATGCAAGATATTTGTCATATAGGTTGGCATCGAAAATATTATGGTTTACTTGGTACCCTCGCCAGTTCAGTGATAGTGAGGATATGCCTCAGTGCCCATTACTTTAAGTGTAGTGAGTTCAGCCGCTTTGCTAATGAGCGTCCAAATCGCAGAAAACACACTGGCAACAAGGGGCTTGCTTCAACACTTGATGAAACATATGATCATTATGACTCACAGGGGGAAGAAATTTCCAGTGTTGCTTTATTGGTTGAATCTATGATTTTTGATGAATGTACTAGCAATACTCATATTAATCTTATTGTACCACTAAAGGATATGACTTCAAATAGTGCTTCAAGTACAAACAGAAAGTAGGATATGTCAATAAACTGCAACCGAGGGCTAGTCGTTTGACAAATGTCTGCTTCTAAAAGTTTGAATAGTCCTAAGGAAAGAAGATATCTAGATATAAACAATCAAGAGATATGGTCGTTGACAAGCCCGTACAGGAATTTAGTGGTGAAATCACTAACCCTCACCTCAACACAACCTAATTGTGTTGAAAATGGATACTTGTTTCATATGCCCATTAAAGAGATAAAAATTGTGCACACCAAGGGCTTTGAAACAAACTAACTTAGTTCATTTCGATGTTCATTCGTATAATAAAGTAGGGCTCTAGTTTTATGAATTCCTTTGTCAATTGTACCCATTAACACATGAGAATAACAATAATCAATATCTAGTTGTCGAGCCTTGCTCTAGTGAGATAAGTCTAGTTAAGGCTGTCAATGGGTACCCATTACCCGGAACAGGAACCGGATCCCGTAGAATCGGGTCTGGTTCTAGGTCCTAAAGTTTAACCCATTAACAACTTAGGAACCAACGAGTAATTACCCGATTTGACCCGAATCTTAACGCATCCAAACGGGTAATATCCGTCGGATACCCGATTATTCTATCTTTTATTCGTTTTTTTATCAAAATTATAAGTATTTTGCTACATTTGGCTTAGATATTTTTGTATTTTTCATTTTTTTTCTAACATTTAATCTTTATTTAGTATATTAATTAAAATAATAATAATAACTTTTTATAAAAATAATTTAGATTCATGCCAAAAAGAGAAAGATATTAAGTTTTTGAATTTTTTTTTATAGTTTTCTTGATACCCAGCGGGGACCCGGAACCGACGGATACCCGGGATTTTTAACGAGTCCGGTTTTGGATCCACATATTTAGGAACCGGACCCGAATTTTATAAGTAGGGTCCGATTCCAATGATATCCGGGAGAACCCGGACCCATAGACGTCCCTAAGTCCAGTATGTGGGACACATATCCTATCTGGCTCTTGACCTCGTTGGAACGACTAAAATTATTCTTAATGCACCATTTGTAAGTCATTTTATGACTTGGTAGCACTTCCAATAGTGAGTCCAAAATATAATGACTATATGTGGTTATGAATAAATCTTATGCACTTGGTATAAAATTCTCCTTACCTATCGGATTCCTAAGAAAGAGACGAGAATAAGATTCATGAGAATCTCAACCTGACTAGATGAGATAATATGTATGCTTTTAGAAAAATTATCTAATCATACAATTGATATTTAAACTTAAAAATCTTGGTATTAACTGATGAAGTATTCATATACTCTTGGGACACATATTTTACCTCAATTAACATCCTCATTTTTCTCTACATTTCAAGTAATGGTATTGAAAAGACTTCTCCTTGTACAAACTTAAAGAAAGACTAAATCAGTGTTTCACCTTTTTAGTTTGAGTTTTAGTTCGTGAACTGAGTCCTTAAAACTTTAAAAGTTCTGAAACTTCATAGTTAGTCGTCTTCATTTTCTAGTCCCAAAATATTTTTGGAATTCTTCCAAAAATTGCCCGTGGAATGCTATATATATATATGTGGTAGTTGTTAAAATTAATATCACATTCATGAGCATCACGGAGCCTCACAATCTCTTCTGGTGAGACATGTATTCATTTGGTTGTTAGTAAACTCACAACTACGAAGGAACATGAGAAATCTTACCCTAAAGACCATTCTTTAAAAAGAAGAAGAAGAATACAAAAAATCCAAGAATCAACCATCAAAGATTTGCAAGTCTTGTTGAAAAAAGAAAGACTAAGATGGAAGTGCATGGACTTAAATATATTTTACAAATATCTCTCGAGATTCAAGAAACACTTGTCAAACAACAACTGTTGTAGTTTTGAATGTGGTAAATAACTGATTCATTTCTCAGACTTGTGAAAGATGATTTTTAGACTCAAATTATAATAATTAAACTAAAAAACTCAAAACAAAGTTGATATCAAGATTATAAAAAACACCGAGACTCAGGATTCCAACATTAACTAATTAAAGTGATTCAATCTGTTAGAGCATTGCTCGGTCGAACTCGCATGCGTTTCTATCTCAAGCATGTTTGTCAATGTTAGTGATCAAAACTATAAGTCTTGATTTCTAGTCTACTATAGCTAAGGTCTCGGACTAGGATAGAACGTGTAGTTGAGCTCAAGAACTCCATGGCAATTATCATACAAGACGAAGGACTACTCAAGGAACTGGTGGATCTTCATCGACTAAAAGGTATGTGGAGACTTGAACTTATCTATCACTCAAAAGTCTATTTATCTCCTATCTTGAGACAAAAGTCGTTTTGCTATATAGACTTAGATTATAAACATTTGGTATTTCAAGCCGAGTTTATCTCGCCTATCTATTTCTCGAAATATCTGTTGGTAAGCTTTCGTTTTAACCAAGTTCATCTTTACCTAGTGACGAAAGTCATGTTATGTTTGAATCACTTTGAAAATTTCTCTGACGAAAAATGGTTTGTGAATAACAACTATATAACGTCCTCTGAGAATGTTTCAAGGATTGAAATGAGAGTTTAGATTATATAACCATTAGAGGATATAAGCATTGTTGTGGAAACACATATATGTATAAGTCCTTATTCCTTGAACCAAAGTTTGCAAACTTTTTTGATCAAGTGAACCGGAATAGTGCGTGATCTAAGTCCGCGAACTGGCGAAGTTCTTAAACCCGAGAATTTCTGCTGGAGTTTGTGATCTCCATCCGGGAACTTAAGTCCGCGAACCCAGTCAGCGAACTTGAGTAGGTTATATCTAAAAACGATGATTATGAACCTATTCATATTAAATAAGGAATGCAATTGCAAACCGTGGCTATATAGTTCATCAACCGATTCGAGTGAATCAAATCGTTTTTGCTTTAATTGTGTCTTGTGTAGTACATGAGATTTCCTTGAAATTTAACAACTCTCTAACTAGTTCATTTGAGTCGTTTGAACTAGTTATGGTGAAGAAGAATATGGTTGATATGTAAGTAATCACATGGCTAACCATTTGGTTAACTATTGTTGAACCAACTAATGTACAAGTTTGGTTACGGTTACACAAGCCTAGAAACATGCATTTCATTTGTGTATAACAAGCTATGTTTTCGATCCAACGGTTGATAAATATTAGCTTGAATCTAATCAGGTTTTCATCCAACGGTGAATATTGAATTCTTTGTTACCAAGATAACATTGATTGCAAACCCTGATTTGAAAGACTATATAAGGGAGAACTCTAGCAACTGGGAAACCTAATCCCCACACATTCTATGTGATACTAGTTGTGCTAAGCTAGAGTCGATTCTCCTTTAACCTCTGTTTTTCTTTTCTCAAACCGGGCTAACGACTTAAAGACTTCATTGGGATTGTGAAGCCAAACCGATACTACTTTATCGTAGTTGTGTGATCTGATCTTGTTGTTTCTATCGTCCGAGTACAATTGTAATAACTGGCTTGAGATTTCTATCTCCGATAGGCAAGATAAAAAATAATCACAAACATCTCCGTCTCATCGTTTGTGATTCCACAATATCTTTTTTCGTTGCGTCGATTAAGACTATTGTGAGGTGATTGATAATACTAGGTTGTTCTTCGGAATATAAGTCCGGATTATCAATTAGTTCCTGTTCACCTTGATTTATCAAAAGACGGAACAAAAATCGTAGGTATATTCGTGGGAGACGGATTTATCTATTACCGTAGACTTTTCTGTGTGATACAGATTTGTTTATTAAATTCTTCGACTTTGGGTCGATTAAATCTTAGTTGTGGGTGAGATCAGCTAAGAGAATCAAGTAAGTAGTATCCTGCTGGGATCAGAGACGTAGGAGCATAATTGTACCTTGGATCAGTGTGAGATTGGTTGGGGTTCAACTACATTCCATACCAAAGTTAGTTTGTAGTAGGCTAGTGTCTGTAGCGGCTTAATACAGTGTGTGTTCAATCTGGACTAGGTCCCGGGGTTTTTCTGCATTTGCGGTTTCCTCGTTAACAAAATTCTGGTGTCTGTGTTATTTATTTTCCGCATTATATTTTGTTATATAATTGAAATATCACAGGTTGTGCGTTGTTCAATCAATTAGGATATCCGACCTTTTGGTTGTTGATTTATATTGATTGACACTTGGATATTGGTCTTTGGTACCATCCAAGTTATCTCTCTAGTATTTGATAAAGACTCGCAGATTTCTATTTGCTCGAGTATATATCAAATCGAGAGATTGAGATATCAACTCTTTGATATGCTTTTTATCTAGATTGAGTCTGACTGTATAGTTGATTCTCTAGAAAGTATATTGGAGTTTTTCCATACAGATTTCTAAGAGAAATATTGGGTGTGGTTGTTAGACCCCCGCTTTTTCAATTGGTATCAGAGCAGGGAAACACGTTAAAGACCTTATAAGTCTGTGTTTGTTGCATCTGATTATGGACGAGTCTATCTATAATAACGTACCAATTCAGAAATTTCCAGATGATTCTAAAAGCTTGGATTCACCTAAGAGGACTGTCACATCTAAGTCAATATCTAAACACTCTCTTGATGTAAAAACTGTTGATTGGGAAACTCTCATAGAAGAATAGTTGGATGAACTTTCTGATGAAGGTGATTCAGATATTGATAGAGATGTTGATGAGGAAGTCTCAGAGTATGTTAAGTTTTTGGATTCGTGGAATATGAAGAAGATTACAACTTCTCATGTATCACCTCTTCTGACTCCTCTCTGTCGAGAAAACAAGAAATTAATAAGATGTTACGCAGGTGTTTATTTTTCGAATCGTTCTAACAAATCGATCCTCAAGGATTCTGAGCAAAACCTACGTATGAAGTCACTTGAATGTGATAATCTTTATCAAAAGTATTTTTTGTTGGAAGAGAAACTTGCAGAATCTGAAGCAAGGTTTAACTCTCAACAAATTAGTTTTGATGACAGAGAAAGTGCTTGTCTCGCTCGAGAAAAACGCCTTGAGACTGATTTAGCTGCTTCTCTTGATAAAATCAAGATGTTGGAAGATGACTTGAAAAAGTTCAATACTAGTTCAAGCAAATTAACCACTATGCTAGGAGCAAGTAAAAATCATCGTGATACACGAGGATTGGGATATAAGGGAATATATGCTCCAATTAGCAAAAAGGTAAAATTTGTCAAGGCTAGTGATTCTTCTCAACAAAAGGTTTCCACTGATGGCAAAAGTGAAATACCTTCACCGGTAATTAAGGTTCGAAAGAACAAAGTATATCAACCTCCAAAGTCAGCACACATGGATCGAGGTAAGAACATTCCTTATGTTTGCCACTATTGCGGATATAAAGGTCACCTAGAAAGGAGATGTCGTTTTCGTATAAAGAATGAGAAACTTCATGATGTTCTTGTTTGGGAATCACAAGAAGTTGTGAAACCAAGATCATATGTTAAGACTAATCCCCTTAACGTTACAGGTTGTAACTGTCCAACCTTTAGGTAAAGGAATCAGTGCTGTGATAATTCTAGTTTTGCCTATATACGTCATACGAATACTTTTCACAATCGTATTGGTTATCAAAAGGATAACTTCGTAAAGACGAAGACAAGATCCGATGCTCCCAATTGGAGAAAGACTAACTTGCAAAAGAATAGTCAACTCAATTCTCTTCCGAGAATTCTAGAAGGGAGTAATGGGAAGAAGGTTCCGGTTGTTCCTAAACGCACTCAGAAGTGGGTACCAAAGAAAGCCAATGATACTTTCAGTGTGAAAAGGAATGATCTTCCAGAAAATTCCATGACTATGGAGAAGGAAATATCCATGATGATGGAACTTAACAAGTTTTTTGGAAAAATGGAATTGGATGTGAAAGGTTCTAAATGTGATCTCTTTCATGATAATCCAAAGGTTACTTGTGGTGAGCAAGACATTGTTCACCCCAACACAACTTGATTGTGTTGTAAGTGCATCCCCACCAAGGAATTCCATGCTATGTACACGGTGAGGGAAGCACGAGAATTGAGGCACACAGATTATGTTCGGCAAGGTTGTAGAATTCAACTGGATTCTTGTAAAAAGGTATGGCTATAAGCCTGAGCAATATTTGTGTTGATCCATGTACCTTGCTTATTGTTCATTTATACCTAACTTGATCTGTGTTTAAGGTTATTAAACGTTTAGGTTTGAAAATAGTAGTTTGGGATGTTTGGACTTCATGGTATGCCTACCAGGTATACATAATACCATTGAAAATCAAAATCCAAGGGTTTAAGTACGCAAACCCGTACGTATGCATACTTAACGTCGATATTCGGTAAACTTGTTTTGGCCGTAACTTCTTCGTCCGAACTCGGAATGACCTCATTCTTTTTGCGTTATATTCCTCTTTGAATTATCTTCAAATTGGAGATAAGAATTCCTGAATTTGGATGAGTTAAGATTGGTATTTGTTATGCCTCTTGTTTTTGAGTGTTTTGCTCCGTCTCATCGCACTTGTTCCACTTCTCTTGGACTTTGGCACTTGGATTCTTGGAGTACTACTCTTCTAAGCTCATTTGTAGCTTTTACACGAATGTTTTTAGTGAATCACAAAGAAGGAAGTTCAAGAATGGGAAGTAACACGCATTACTATGGGGTTCTTGAATGTTCATAATCATTTTATGTGAACTATGGTGCATGGTCGTTAATGACTTTGTATGTTCTTCTTTGTTAAGTAAATATTTTTATTCGCCTTTGGTATCTATTATTGGTGTAATTCCGAGCGAAAAAGATTGATTCTATTCTCTAAGGAAAAATCATCTTATATGTGCATTACAAGTTTGTCTTGATGCTTAGGAAACTTCTTATAAGAATTTATTCTTTTTTTTAGAAGGATTACTAGAGTTTGGAATAACAATTATTGTGATTACACATAGCTATTGCCAAATGTTTTCATCTTCATGTTTTTAGGTTTATTTGTTTAAATTCTAAAATTGTTTGGAAGATGATTTTTGCAGTATTAATCTTTATGGTTTTATATATTGCAATTTGTTATGGGATATGTGTGTTTGCGTCCGTGAACTATGATTGTTCCATACCTTGTCAAAAGTAAAGTCTTTTGTAAGTCGATATTCACGTATAGATAAAAGAATGAATGGAAATAGTGATGAAAAATAGAATGAATCCTTGTGTATTCCGCAGTATTGATCTTCCATGATCCATAATCTATTATGTATTACTGTGAGGCTCCGTAAGTTTTCATATGTTGAGCACTATTGATTGATTTGATTATTTCTTATGATTAACTTAGTTATTGCTCCATAGATTCTCTTATGTCGAGCATAACAATTAAATTGATTACTTTTTGTGTTTAATTTGGTTGTGTATTCCGATTAGATTAATTATGGGTTCTCTTGTGATTAATATAATTGAGTATTTTTGAGTCTCCATAAGTTTACTTATGTTGAGAATTTCCGATTAAATTAATCATAGGCTCTCTTTTGGTTAATTTAATTGAGTATCTTTTGGATTCAAATTCATATTCGTATGTGATTTGTTATGTCCAGAGAAATCATTCTTTTCTTTTTGAAATTAAGGTCGCTCTTGTTGTTATTTCGGGAATGACATTTTATGGGGGAGAGTTCTTAATTGAACTTCTGCTTAATTGTCAAATCTTTGTGGGGAGTGCGGCTGTGGGATATTATAGGGGTTATCTTGTATCTTTAAACTCCTCGATGAATGCATTTAGCTTCGGCTTTATGATTGTATCTAAAAAAGATGATATATGCTGGTCATGAAATGTCTCTTTCGGAAATTTCATTAGGATCCCGTTCTTGTACCTTTGCCAATTTGATTGACAAAAAGGGGGAGAATTAATATGTAGTTCACACTACAAATACATATGGTTTTCGGATTATTATGTAAGGGGAGTGGTTTCCATGTGAGATGGAGTATCGACTAAGGGGGAGTGACATATCACCATAGTATTGTTGTTAAAGTTGTGATACAATTGAACTTTGACGCTGTGTAATGATACTATGACATTGTATAACAATGATTGAGAACTCTTATTTTATCGTTGTTATAGTTACGGATTTTCAACAACGATGATGCTAAACTTACAACCTTTGGGATCATTGGAGTACTTGGAAGTGATGAAGATTTCGAGTAATGTTGAAGATTAGGCATGTGGAATAGGAGCTATAAAAGTTTATTTATATATTTTTTGTATTCCATATGTATTGATAGTTTTGTCACTAAAACGACGAAGGGGGAGATTGTTAGAGCATTGCTCGGTCGAACTCGCATGCTTTGCTATCTCAAGCATGTTTATCAATGTTAGTGATCAAAACTATATGTCTTGATTTCTAGTCTACTATAGCTAAGGTCTCGGACTAGGATAGAAAGTGTAGTTGAGCTCAAGAACTCCATGACAATCATCATACAAGATGAAGAACTACTCAAGGAACTGGTGGATCTTCATCGACTAAAAGGTATGTGGAGACTTGAACTTATCTATCACTCAAAAGTTTATTTATCTCCTATCTTGAGACAAAATTCGTTTTGCTATATAGACTTAGATTATACACATTTGGTATTTCGAGTCGAGTTTATCTCGCCTATCCATTTATCGAAATTTGTGTTGGTAAGATTTCGCTTTAGCCAAGTTCATCTTTACCTAGTGACGAAAGTCATGTTATGTTTAAATCACTTTGAAAATTGCTCTGACGAAAAATGGTTTGTGAATAACAACTATATAACGTCCTCTGAAAATGTTTCAATGATTGAAATGAGAGTTTAAATTTTATAACCATTGGAGGATATAAGCATTGTTATGGAAACAGATATATGTATAATTCCTTATTTCTTGAACCAAAGTTTGCGAACTTTGTTGATCAAGTGAACCGGAGTAGTGCGTGAGCTAAATCCGCGAACCCAGTCCGCTAACTGGTGAAGTTCTCAAACCCGAGAATTTCTGCTGGAGTTTGTGAACTCCATCCTGGAACTTAAGTCCGCGAACCCAGTCCGCGAACTTGAGTAGGTTATATCTAAAAACGATGATTGTGAACTTATTCATATTATCTAAGGAATGCAACTGCAAACCGTGGCTATATAGTTCATGAATCGATTTGAGTGAATCAAATCGTTTTTTCTTCAATTATGTCTTGTGTAGTACATGAGATTTCCTTGCAATTGAAAAACTCTCTAACTAGTTCATTTGAGTCATTTGAACTAGTTATGGTGAAGAAGAATATGGTTGATATGTAAGTAATCATATGGCTAACCATTTGGTTAACTATTGTTGAACCAACTAATGTACAAGTTTGGGTACGATTACACAAGCCTAGAAACGTGCATTTCATTTGTGTATAAAAAACTATATTTTCAATCTAACGGTTGATAAATATTAGCTTGAATCTAATCAGGTTTTCATCTAACGGTGAATATTGAATGCTTTGTTACCAAGATAACATTGATTGCAAACCCTGATTTGAAAGACTATATAAGGGAGAACTCTAGCAACTGGGAAACCTAATCCCCACACATTCTATGCGATACTAGTTGTGCTAATCTAGAGTCGATTCTCCTTTAACCTCTGGTTTTCTTTTCTCAAACCGGGTTAACGACTTAAAGACTTCATTGGGATTGTGAAGCCAGACCGATACTACTTTATCGTAGTTGTGTGATCTGATCTTGCTGTTTCTATCATACGAGTACAATTGTAATAATTGGCTTGAGATTTCTATCTCCGATAGTCAAGATAAAAAGTAATCACAAACATCTTTGTCTCATCGTTTGTGATTCCACAATATCTTTTTCGCTGTGTCGATTAAGACTATTGTGAGGTGATTGATAATACTAGGCTGTTCTTCGGGAATATAACTCCGGATTATAAATTGGTTCATGTTCACCTTGATTTATCAAAATACGGAACAAAACTCGTAGGTATATTCGTGGGGGACGGATTTATCTATTACCGAATACTTTTCTGTGTGATACAGATTTGTTTATTAAAGTCTTCGACTTTGGGTCGTAGCAACTCTTAGTTGTGGGTGAGATCAGCTAAGGGAATCAAGTACGTATTATCCTGCTGGGATCAGAGATGTAGGAGCATAACTGTACCTTGGATCAGTGTGAGATTGGTTGGGGTTCAACTACAGTCCAGACCGAAGTTAGTTTGTAGTAGGCTAGTGTATGTAGCGGCTTAATACAATTTGTGTTCAATCTGGACTAGGTCCCGAGGTTTTTCTGCATTGCGGTTTCCTCGGTAACAAAATTCTGGTGTCTGTGTTATTTCTTTTCCGCATTATATTTTGTTATATAATTGAAATATCACAGGTTGTGCGTTGTTCTATCAATTAGAATATCCGACCTTTTGGTTGTTGATTTAAATTGATTGACACTTAAATATTGGTCTTTTGTACCATCCAACTTATCTCTCTAGTATTTGATAAAGACTCGCAGATTTCTATTTGCTTGAGTATATATCAAATCGAAAGATTGAGATATAAAATATTTGATATGCTTTTTATCTAAATTGAGTCTGACTGTCTAGTTGATTCTCTAGAAAGTATATTGGAGTTTGTTCATACAAATTGCTAAGCGAAATATTGGGTGTGGTTGTTAGACCCCCGCTTTTTCTTCAATATTCATGCAATTATTTACATTTAAAGTGATTCTAATATATTGCAAAATTATATTTCCAGAGCAACAATTTTAAATCGAAAGCATAGAACAATTATATGTTGATGGGGTCCCTTTATAATTTTATGGGTGCCTTTATCACTTTTCTAGCCATTTTTTCCAAAAATGTTTATGCTAAATACCTACACACATATTAGACACTATACTAAGTACAAAAGGAGAACTATCAATATATATAATATAGACAAATCAGACACAAAAAATGTGTTTATCGAATACCCCAAAACTTATTATCTGCTAGTCCTCGAGCAAATCTAATCTAGAAAATAAAATCCTAATTCACTATCGCAAGCAACGCGATTGCACTTAGCATGTGCAACAAGCCTTTGAACCCTTATATGGACCTAGTGGCCGAGTTATAATCTCAGGAGGGTTCACAAAAGTGTACCCATAAAACCTTTACTTCAAACCCTGGGTACTTGTGAAAAATCTAAGAACGACACTAAACAATCTCCTTAGTTGTCATACTCTCATTGGCTATATGAGGAAGTACCCTGATGTGAATCCAATTGATGTATAATTTGCACTCAAGCGTACTAAAATTCATATATAAGACATAGGTATACTCAGATAGTTACACTATGGACATCAATATCCGTGATCAAACCAATCACATGAATAAGTTAAGAAGATATACAGACAAATGTTTTGCGAATTTTGACCAAGGTGAACGATGTTTCCTAGAATATTTAATTGTATCAGTGTCAGTGTCAAGATAAATCCTAATGGATTGAGATATTCGTCTTAATCTTAATTCTAGTATCAACTTGACTGGTATATACAAGGGTCCCATCGGTCGGTAATACAAATTCTAGATCAACTCAGCTGGTATATACAAGGGTCCCAACGATTGATATATTTATAATAATTTTTCAAAACCGATTGGTCGGTTTTTTTTATCTCAATCACTCTGCTCCGTCCTAGCGGCGACAATCAAGACGATACTAGTGCCCCACCAAATCACCTAGATAAACATATAAGGTTCGCAAAAATAAAAACAGAAAGTGATATGACGACTCTGAGATACAGTGACAACTACAGTGTTATTTCTAACACCTGAACTCTGTCCTTTTATGAATAGATTCTTTAGTTTGGGTCCATCAACTCCTACAACCAAGATGTTTCCATCCACTTAGATTGGTTAGTGTTATCCTGAATTGGCACAGGTTTCTAGGCTCTGAGTTTAATAATGCAACTAAAATGTTTCTCCCATACCCCCAAACTTAAATCTAACATTGTCTTCAATATTATAAAGATGAATTTAAAAGCATGAATAAGGAGAAACTGGTACCACTAGAAGAAAATGAAATAAAGAAAGATATTATTGTGTCGCATGAGCATGGGTTACCTCCCACGAAGTGTTAAATTTAAAGTCTCCACACATACTAAGAAAAGATTAATCACCTCATAGAATCATATAGTAATAGCCAGAACAACCGAGGGTCATCTTAATAAAGTAGTGCTATCACAAATAAAAGGAAATTGCAACAGGCAAAGAGAATGAATAAACCGAGTACACACTTTTATAATGTTATGATATCTAGATCCGTTTCAGGTTTTATAAATGGGTTTAGATAAACCTCTTTGGGATGGATTTCATCATCAGCAGGATCTGAAGGTTCGAGTTGTAAAGTCTGGAAAAACTATACTAATAACTTAGAAACACATAATAATAACCTGAATAATTTTGGATTCTCAAAGTCAATCAGATTTGACTCACATAGTTGACCACAATAAAAGTGGTATTCATTCTTAAGCAAGTGTGTCGATTCTAGTTTCCCAAAGTAATTAGGCTTAGTCTCAAAACTTAATAACTGACACATTTCAAACTCATACATTCCCATAATTGGAAGAATTTTTGGGGAAAAAAAGTCAATCCTTGTGTTATCACCTGGGTAAACCACATCAACCAGAGGATAGGTTTATAATAACTAATTTTTTGTGTGGACATCATCAGTTTCAGGAAAACGTGTATGATGACAATATTGTAAAATGTTAGAGGCACATAACTCAAGTCCCACGTTTTTATAACCACCCCCAAACTTAGACTTTTTGGTTTCCTTAGATAGACTAGTCAAAATATTCCTAATTTCTAGACCATGAGATTGATGAGAATAGTCAATTATTTCATCCAGGTTATAAACATGTGGTTCATCCTCTAAATGAATCCAATGCATACAAACTGCAGGACTTGTGATCTTAATACCTGCTATGGTCCACCTTAGATCTTCATTATTATCTTGAAGTACGATCACTAGCCTACTCTTCTGATCACTATCCAAATCAGAGGCTATAATCACAGACAAAGTCTCAGATGGGACTAAAAACGCAAACTTCAAGGTATCTGATAGTTCTCTGAGGTCAATTTAGGAGGCTCCTCTAGATGAGGAATCAAGGTATACTCAAAATATGGTAATGGGTTCGAACCTAGTTTTATATATATCCGTATCTAACATAGGGATAGAGTCTAACATAGTTGTCAGAGCATAGCTGGGTTGAACCCACCAAGCGTTGGTATGTCAAGTTTGGTTGTCATATGTTAATGAATCAAAGATCATTTAAAGAGTCGCTTGATTATTTACTAGAGTCAACTTCGTATAGGTTAGCTAGAAAGTTATTAGGATATGATATTTACAAGTATTACATGAAGACTTGAAGAATGTGAAGAAGTAAAGAGCTACAACGACGACATCATCCTTCCACTTGAGGTTAGTAATATTTGACTTGAATTGTTTCATTCCTAACGTATCTTTCAAGTTGTGCATATTGAAAACATAACTGCGAAGCTGTGAATGATTATACTCTAGTTAGACATAGTATTAAGGAATTACAATACGAAGTATAACGTATATCTTTTGAACTTCGTATATAAGACATCGACATAATCGTATGAATGCTATTGTGATTATGTGTATGGGTGAGGATTTCGTCCTAGGAAACAGTGTTTTACATTCGTTTAAAGAAAGTACAATTCATAAACTTGTTTTATGAATCGAAAGGGAAATCGCTAGGCTTATTGGTATCGTTATTCATTGCAAATCTTTGGATTACCAATATGTGTGTTTAGTATAACCGCTCATAAATTTTTTATGTATCTTGGTAAAACTATTCACAAGGCCTGACCTTTGTATTGGTATGCCTTTTATTAGTGAAACCGATCTTAAGTAATCACCTGAGATAGTATATATGATCGATATTTGTAATTGGTGTGACCATTCCTAGTCGTTGGGTAACCGATACTAGAACTTGGTTGGGACTAATCACAAGATGTGTAATCGATCCTTGTAGTAGGTTAACAAGTTTTAGTAATTGGTGTGACCGATCGTATAACTTGTGCAACCGAATACAAGTTTATACCATATATACGTGGTAACCGATCCTAGTACCTAGTTAACCAACTTTTGGTAACTGACCGATCCTAGTACCCACATGGAGGTAGAACCAAAATTTGTTTTGGTAGAACCGTTAAACCCATGAATGATGATTTCATGTTTTTGATCAATCACATAGTTCTTGGAAATCATATGAACTAATTCTAAACTCGTTTCAAAATGTGGAAAATCGGTTCCAAGATTGTAAATATGAAAAAGGATTTACAAAGTAAATATGTCAACATACTTTGAACATATGCAGTAACTCTTATCTTTTATTGTTCAAAGATATTCCTTAATAGCTAAAGGAAAGAATCCCGGATCGAAATAAATTGAGAATCCATTAATTAAGGTTTTTAGTTTTATATGCTTTTAGTTTCCAGCAAATAAAACGCATATCTTTAGAAAATAAAAATTGATAATGTGCATTTACTAACTGGAGATTTTCTACTGAGATTTCGGTCATTATTTGGACAGAGCATTTCCAAGAATTATGAAAACCGAATTTGGAAATATATTTCATATCCTGAGAATATTTTCGGTTTTGAAAATTCCTTGGTGTCCAAACTTCGTTGGTCTATAAATATTGATTTGCATTTCAAGCAAACTAATACTCAGAGCCAGCAAAACTACCTAGTTGTGTTTTTACTGGTAGAGCCGTCTATTCGGAGAGGAAAGTACCCTAATTAGGCGAAATCTCTTACGACCGCTCGTTTTAAAGACTTCTTTGGGATTGGGAATCTCTACGAGTACCACTGATGGAAACTAGATAATTGCAGTTTATTACTGATTTTCGATTGATTTGATTGACTAATGGTGGTTGAACTTTGATTGCATCTAGTTTGTTTATGCTTTAGAATCTTCTCTTCAGATATAAGATTCACTCAAACTAGATCGAAGTTTCGACGGGGATCTTTAGACTGTTTGTAGATCTAAAGACGTCTTGTGATAATCCATTGTTAACAGACGCCATTCTGTGTGTGATTGATCACAATACATTCAAGTTGATTGTGTGCATGTATTTATTGAAGATCTAATAAGATTTGAAGACAAAGAAGATTGCTTGTTTGAGTTCATAATCTTTGGTGTGCACAAAACTTGATCGACAGGGGATACAACTATAATCGGTTTATCTTTGTGATAACCTTGATTGGTTAGCTGAGTAGATCGGCATCAATATATTTTCTTTGTGACTAATAAGTATTGATTTCAAAATCTAGAAGATTACTTTGGTAGTTGTGTTGAAATAGATCTAAGAACCTGACAAAGGAGTTTATAGGGATAAACGGAAGAGCCTTTTGTCAAACTCATATCACTTGTTTGAAAAGGGTTGTTACCGAACAAATTTGTTGTTCCTTTACTGTTTGGAATACGAACAAAAGGAATTGTTCCAAGTGCGTGACTTATTACAAGTTGGAGGCGCAGGGATACATACAGAACTAGGTGAACTATAGTTTTAGTTACCTGGTCTCAATTATACGAATTTAGTTTAGATTTTGTAAGCGGCTTAATCCTGAGAGTATTCAATTCTGGACAAGGTCCCGGAGTTTTTCTGCTTTGCGGTTTTCTCGTTAACAAAATCTTGATGTGTCTTTTACTTTCTATTTCCGCAATTATAATTGTTTTATTATAATTAGAAGTAAAATACACAAACGTTAATTCCTAATCACTTGATAAAAATCCTATTGTGTTTGGTTAAGTCTGAACCTATTATCAAGTAATCATACTTCTTTGTTGTACTATCTCGATATTGAATCCATAGTCAATCACACAAGTTATATTGTTGTCGTATTGTCTCGATCTCGTATCCATAGACGATCACACGAAGTGTGAACTGATTAGTTGTATTGTCTCTACCCAGTCCATAGACAATCACTTTCGTAGAAAGGACTTATATGTGGAAAAGTTTATGATTGAGGTATATTTGGGTACTCTCATCTTTTCAATAGCATTCACTTGTTCAATAGTGCAATCGATGTCAAAATCTAAACCAAAATGGGATAGACAACTCTCTAATGGATCTTCAGATAAGATGTTTAGTAGTGACTGACTCCTGAACTTAGGTTTCTATTATGTTCACCTCTTCAATGCACGTGTCATCTAGCTCATAAGGTAGCTTACAGACATTAAAAATATTCAGCTCAATAGTCATATTATACCAAAGGATGAATTCATAATATCATTTTTGACAGTTAATGATCACATTAGACTTAGATAAAAATGGGCGACCAATATCACAGATATCTGGTTCTCTTGGTCAGGGATAGGATAGGTATTTAGGACACCAAAATACACAGGATATATAAACTTGTCGACCTCAATAAGAACATCCTCTATAGCACCTCGAGGAATTTTGATAGACCTATCAGCTAACTGCAGTGTCATATGAGTAGGTTTCATTTCACCAAGTCCTAACTGTAGGTACACATAGTACGGAAGTAAGTTCACACCGACTCCTAAGTCAGGTAAAGCTTTTTCTTCCCGGAAGTTACATATCGTGCAAGATATGATAGGGGATCCTGGGTCTTTGTACTTAGGAGTTGTGGTGTTCTGTATAATCGAACTTACATGACTAGATAAAAAGGCTTTCTTATGGACGCTAAGCTTTCATTTTCGCATACACATATCCTTGAGGAACTTGGCACAATCAGGAAGTTGCATATTGAATATAATAAAGGAATGTTTATGGTAACTTGCTTAAAAACCTCCAATATGTCATTTAAGTTGGATTCCTTCTTTGTTGGTACTAGTAGCTGCGGAAATGGGGCTTCAGGCACATAATCGGGCTTATCAGGGACCGTATTGGCATCATCAGAGATTTTATCACTCTCCTCAGATACAAGTGGTCCAGAGGGGTGAACTGCAGTATGTTCACTATCGGGCATGGTTACCTTATTGTCTACCACTCTACAACACCTAAGGGTTCTAATTGCATTCACCCCTTTTGATGGTTTTTCACCTACTTCATGAACTCCTCTAGGGTTGGGTTGTGTTTGACTAGGATACCTACCTCTTTCTCTCAAAGAATCATTTATCTGACTAACTTGGGTCCGTAGATCGGCAATAGACTGTTTCTTTTCCTGACCAATATTATTATTAGACTGTAAACTTTGTTCAACCGATTGCTGAAACTTTACAGCTTGCTGGGTTAACAAGGTGAGAGACTCCTCTAAACTCATGATCTTCTTATCTGAAGGGTTCCAAAGTTGTGATGGATTCTTATTATAGTCAAAACCTAGGGGAGCATTATAATTACTAAACTGACCTTGAGTCTATCCTTAGACTATGAAAGGTTTGGATGGTTTCACTAATCGGGATTATAGGTTTCTTAATGTGGTTAATACTTCAGACAATTATCGAATTTAGTGTTATTATATAGAGCATTGGATTGCTCTTCAACGGTTTGTCCTTCCCAAAAAGGCTCTAGTATATCACCAGTTTGACTCAATTCTAAAATTTCTAACTTTTTTGTTATTGGTGCAATTTGGCATCTGATTCAAAGTTTCATTTCTTCTACTTGGAAGAATTGTTGTATGGGGTTCCTACTACTTTCCATTACTGAGTTTTTTTGGGAATTTCATTCAAAAATGTCATCGCACCATCAACATTTTTGTTTTCAAACCCACATGTGCATAAATACTTAATCATGGTTGTTGTTGGGTAATTTAAACCCTCATAAAGGAACTGAAGTAGCCTTAACTTTTCTAAGCCGTGATGAGGACATTCTGCCATTAAATTATTGAACCTTTCCAAATACCTATGTAAAGATTCTCCCTCTTGTTGAAAAAACGTGCAAATCTACTGCCTAATATTAGATGATGTTTTTTACCTAGGGAAAAACTTCTGAAAAAAGGCAGATGCAAGTTGTTCATAAGTTAAAATTGATTCAGAAGTCAAATTATATAGCCAAGATTTGGCTTTGTCTCTCAGGTAAAAACGAAATAACCTAAGTTTTAATGCTTCGTCATCTAGGTATTTGATTTGATAGTACTGCAGATTTCCTCAAAATCCTAACATGGAAATCGGGGTTTTTATTTTTTTTCCCCAAAAAATACTGGAGGGCATCTGTATGGTCTCAGATTTCAGTTCACAGTTTTCTTCAGTGTCAGCTAACCTGATGACTGATGGACGACTTGTCTCAGTAGGATTTAATAAAGTTCTTAAAGTTGTTATTTTCGGTGTTCTCATAGGAATAGGAGTAATTTCCTCGCACAGGTTCAAGTTCGAAAAAAAATGTTTTTTTTTTTCCGAAAATAAGAGTCTCTAGATTAGGGTCTTCGGGATCCTGGTTTTCATGACTGGAACTACTAGGTTTTTCACTAATAAAGAGTGTCTCTTTTACGCTTAGTGATAAGCGATTTGTGCATACAATAAAAATTTCCTAAATCGGAAGTGGTCTAAGCAATCACAAGCAAGGCTGACTCAACCAAATCACTTAGAAAATCTAGCAAACAAAAAGCATGATGGCTCCACTTAGATTGTTTCTAGACCATCTTCTAATATTCTTAAAGGAAACCAGGTACAATTTTAGGGCCTCTCGGAACGATTGGAATTAAAATAAGTCAAACAGAAGCGGAAGAAGCTTGAATACCCTACCTCTGCGGAAACGTTTCCTCGGGTTATAAGACGACGCGATTCAACTTACAGTAATCATCCTGAACTTTCAGTTAAGCTAATAAAGTATCCAATACAGTCCTTTTGAACGATTTTACTACAAGCTCCTTACCTTATCGTTCTCGTTCTAGTCAATATTTTAAGCTTAGTTTCGTGTTGGGAACGAGAACGATGATGAAATCCGAACCCTTATCTTGTATGGCTAGTCCTTTCCCTTTACTAACAATTAAAATTCCATATTTAAAGCGTCAACATATATGCATACAAAGGCATCCAGTAAACCCATTGACAGGGGATTGTGGGTGGTTAGAGTCTTACCTCCCTCGTACTATACGGGCGATGAATCTTTTAAGTCGACTCGGGTCACCGACTCCTATGTCAGTGTATGAACCCAAGGTGCAGAGACAATATCCTAATTGTCATCCTTCCCTGTAGTAGTTTATATTTAATATTACCCCTACGTATGATTTAAAACAAATAATGTCCCAAAGTCCAAAATGTGCAACAATTCCAAAAAGAAAAGAAAAATAAAAATAAGGGGTAATTTGCATTTCCTCCCCTGGCGAAGATCATAATTTGAGTTACCTCCCCTACAGAGATAAAATTAGTGAAACCTCCCATCGTTACATTTTCCGTCCAAGGCTGGTTATCTGAGTCAACAGCTTTGTACAGGTGGACTAAATTGTACATGTGGACTAAATAAACCAAAGGCTGTAGTAGCAACAACTTTTCTTGACTGTTTTTCTGGTGAATACACTCTGTACAAGCCACAGTAAACTCGTACCAATCTCCTTAACTTCTTTAAGTTCCTGAATCTCTTCTAAATCTTCAAGAACAATTCCTCAATGTCACCCGCGATCAACGACAGCAAACTCATCTTCTTCCATGTATTCTAGGTCAGAAACCAAACCCAAGCTTCACGAATTCTCGAACTGCTCTCTCTTCTGTTACTGCCAATTTCCAATTCAGCTGAAACCCATCTTCTAATCCAATGTGAACTCTGAAATAAACCTGAATTTCCTCCATTCATCCCCTAGTTCAATGGCTGCATCTCCTTGTTCTTGACTGATTTGGGGGATTTTCGTCAAGCTTGTCGGCAGAGATGCGAGAGAAGATGCATCACTAAAATCTATTTACAGTAAAATTGCATCAACTCTACCCATTCGAACTCTAGTTGCCAACCACATAAAACCCAATCTACTCAACTCATATGAGTCTTAACAACCTTCTTGTTTCACAATCAAATCAAACCCATTATTCAATTATTGTCTTCAACTTTCAATCCAAACCCTAGAATTCCGATCCATCAATCAATTGAAACAATTATATTACCGATTTCAGATTCAAATCAAACCCATGTTTTAATTTGAACGACACCAGAGATATCAATTTGCAATGGCAGTAAAAACCATCTTATATTCTCTAATTTCTTCCACATCTTCACTTCCATTGGAACCACAAACTCCATTTATCCTCCCTGATTTTTCAATCGAGAACTCAACCAAGCTATTGTAGAATCAACATCACCAAACCCGTATGGATCTTCTCATAACTCGTAGGAAACTCGAGTTTAAAGAAAACCCATGTTCAGTTTTTTTTTTGCATGTTCTTATGAAGACCGACGACAATGGAGATAAAAGAAGAAGACAACGAAGATAAAAACGATCTCTTTCTTGCCTGTTCTTAAATCTGATTTCTCAGTTCTAATCTAATAACAAGCTTTGACTTCTTCTCAGTTCATCAATCTAGTTTCTAATTTAATAACAAGCTTTAACAACAACCGTATCAATGGAAGCAGTAGCTCTTCTCAGCGTCAAATCCTTACTGAAATCCTAATCGCCCATCCATGGCCGCTGCTGATGGTTTGGGGAAGAAAGTGATTGTATTTTTATTTTTCTCAGAAATTAAGAAGAAGACGGAGATTGAGAAGATGGGGGTGTTTCCGACACCTAAGCATATAATTTGGTCCACCTGTACAAAGCTGCTGA
The DNA here is from genome assembly GCF_003573695.1 of Papaver somniferum. NCBI lineage: Eukaryota > Viridiplantae > Streptophyta > Magnoliopsida > Ranunculales > Papaveraceae > Papaver > Papaver somniferum. The sequence goes on along the minus strand of NC_039368.1, from coordinate 55,020,532 downwards.
CTCAAATAATCAGCTTTGAACGGAAAATGTAACGAGGGGAGGTTTCACTAATTTTATTTCTGTAGGGGAGGTAACTCAAATTATGATCTTCGATAGGAGAGGAATCGCAAATTACCCCTTACAATAATAATAATAATAATAATAACCCTAACACAATTGTTGATAATGGATTTTTTACGAAGGATAAACTGTAAAATCATTTTATGTATTTCTATACTAGATTTAGGCGAATGTGCTTACGAATATTGCACATGAAATCTCATGTCACGATGACCTCTTGATCGAGCGTATGACATCTTCAGAGCATGCATGTGTAATTATTAAAGAACGCGCGATTGCGGATACTAAAACTAATTGGGGGATAGAAGAAAAGGACAAAAACTGGATTTAAATATCAAATCAGGGTCACCCCTTATCTAAGTATTTTATATAATTCCTAATCCACCCCTCACTAATCAGGTTTACTGTTTAATTATAATTAGGAAAAATCTTAAGTATTTGTTAAATGATTAGTGTGTATTTTTATTTGTATTCGGGTGAGTGAGATGAGAGTAGAAGGAGGGAAAAAGTATTTGAGAAGGAACTTTTTTTGGTGAAAATGGAGGATGATTGTGAACAGAGAATTGCTGCTAAGAGGTTGAAAATTCGATTTTTTCCTTTGAATCCACCATTTTTGCAGCTGAAAAAGCTCGGTGCCGGCATGGACGTGGTATGAATACAATGGCGGAAGCAGCCATACCGGTATGGTATTCATACCACGTCCATGCAGGCACCGAGCTTATCCCACCTTTTGAAATTCAAGCGGGCATAGTTTTCAACAAAAAAACTATGCTGGTACGCTATCCAGGGGGTCCGGGGGGTGTAGCCCCTCCCGGATGTGTTCGACCAAGCATTGTATTCATACCATGTCCGTTTTGAAATTCAAAACCTATTCCGCTTTAATTTTTTTTTTTTGGTTTTCAGTCCACTGCCGGCACAATCAGTTAATTCTCGAGCATGCAGGTATCCAGAAAATTGAATTTTTTTCCACTTGTCCACCGACATTGATAGATTTCTATCGAGCATGCCAGAACCTAGTTACGACATTGAATGTTAGTTACTAAACATGCCGACACCATTTGCCGGCATGATCTTCATCACTTCCGGCGATGTAAAAAAAATATTTCCGACATGGTATTCATCACTACCGGCATGGTATTTATCACTTCCGGCATGGTCTTCATCACTACCGGCATGGTCTTCATCACTTCCGTCATGGTATTCATCACTTCCGACATGGTCTTCATCATTTCCGACATGGTCTTCATCACTACCGGCATGGTTTTCATTACTTTCGAATGTTAAAAAAAAATCACTTTCAAAGTGAGGAGTCGGCAGAGAAGGAGAAGAGAATTTGAAAGAGAGTGGGGAAAATTTAGAATTTGAAAGGGAGTGGGGAACATTTAGGTTTCAAAGCCCTAACCCTAAAAGAGAATAATAAGCAGTGAAGATGGAAATGGGGGATATGATTTTTTTTTTTGTTTTTCATTTTGAGGGAAGGGTATTTTAGTATTTTCCCCCAAAAAAACACCCCTTAGCAGACACTATTGGTTGGGAGAAATAATTTATATCCCCCAATTAGTCTTCATATCCCCTAATTGTGTGTTCTTATTAAAGCCTCTCAGCTGAGCTTTCAATATTTTTCATATTTCATCATTTATATTGAACAATGTCACTACACACTTCTATATAATCGAAAAATGATTAGAAGGCTCCTAAACAGATGGTGTGCTAGTATAGAGCGATAACGTCTTCGGGATGTCGCAATGTTCCCTAACTATATAAATACAGAATCTTAATGATTGGACGTCTCCTAGATGATTTGACCTCTAGTATAGAGCAAGAACGTCTTCAGGATGCCGCAACGTTCCCTAACTATACAGAATAAACATTCAGAACGAGTATGACTCTTCTACTATCTCATACCTCGACTCCCGAATAAATATAATGCTCCTAGACCGATTGCCTTCTAGTATATAGCCATTCATTAATTAATTCTAGTGCAATATTCATCAATTGAATTCCTAGAAAATAATCTATTTTTATCATTACTTCAATTCGCGGTTTTTTCTCAGTTGAATTACATGGATTAGTAATAGATATCCAGTTTTCGGAAATTTGAGCCACCAACCGAGTAAGGCCCGATAAAATGGTGCGAGTGTACTTAACAATAATGCATGAACGAGCACCCAAATATGGACGAACGAGGAAATATAAAGACCTAATCAAGTTAAAATATAATATAACAAAAAATAGGGAAGAGGTGCCGATGAGATCGGGCCCACGACCGGTCCCACGCCTCACTAATTTCTTATTTTATTAATTGTTTCCCTCATCTCCTGTACTCTCTCGTTTAAGCAAAACTCTTAGCTTCCATATTTTCCAAATATTACTCAACTCTCCAAAAACTTAGTCTCACGATTATTAGGTTTTCCTTTTATCAATAATATCAAAATAACATTATTTTAATAAAATATTAAAAAGCCGATACAATCGAAATCATATTAAATGAAAAAAATCACAATACTATACTGTAAGGGTCCAACCAACTATCGAGGTTTATCATAAAGTCGCCCTATCATCCTAAACGATCTTTTGCATATCACCATTAGTATAAATCGCCCTTATAGGGCCCGACAAATTCAGCAGTATAATTCAAACATAAAGGGTGCTTTATACATTCAATAATCGATTCACAAAACATCGTTAAGTACGAGTAATGTTCAAACCATCATAAGTAATGTTTCATAAACCACGGAAGAAACTTACTTTAGCTTACCATGTATAAAACAAGATGATAAATACGGAGAAGTATCAAAACATAAAGTTGGGCACAACTCAGAATCGTTAAACGCACCAAAACAATGGAATAAAAAATATATTTTAAACCAGTTATGAATTTCCATGGGCTATGATACAAGTGAGTATTCAACCAATATTATATTATTTTAGAAACTATAAAAGGCATGTATTCATGTAAAAATTACTGACAAATATAACACATTCAATAGCTCAAATAACTAAACACGTTGGTTTAAGATATCAACATAATTTTTTCAGAAATTTCAGCATGCAAAGACTTTTTTCAAAAAAATTTGTATATTTCATTACACAATGAAAATGAGTGATTCTTGGCTCTTTTTGAAGAAAAGATCATAAGATATCGTATAAAATTATAGAGAAAAAACAATTAGTTCAAATGCAATTCGAAAACATACTGGAAAACACTGTCAATAATATTTCTACAGAAAATCTATAGATTTAACAGTCCCCAATTAAACATTCACCCAAGCTTCGTTACTCATCCAAATTCATTGGTTATTGGCTCATTTTAAAGAAGAGAATATCATGTTTCGTATAAAAAATATATTAAAAAAAATCCAGTAAGAAGGTCGAGAATCTATGAAAAAGTCAGGCAGAAAAACTGCTTACTGAAACTTATAGTTTTGTAGCCACACTCAAGAATTCACCCAGACTTCATTACTCATAGGAATCTATTGATTCTTGGCTCATTTAAAAGAAGAAAAGGCCATGATTCATATTAAAAAAAATATAACCAAAAATAAGGGATAGATGAGCTATATGTAAGGCTAGTTCTAAAATATGACAGAAAAATAATTTATAAACTCTTAAAATACCTTAACATCGAATGTGAAGTAAAAAGTTTGCTTAGAAATAAAAATATGTAAAAAGGTTTATCAACGAAAATAAAAGGTCTGAAGTGCCCTTAGTTAGACTCAAACATAACACCTATCCCTTGGATGCGTCGCTTGCCAAAATTTCAGATATAAATAAATTTGTTGGCGTCCTTACATGCTACGGGCATGCATGAAAAGAAGAGAAATATAATTTCTCAGGAAAAATAGCAAGTTTTTCACAACCGAAAAACAATTATAACTAGATTTCTCGCTCCACTTCTACTCTTCCAAAATGGATTGCGCTCATACCCTTGTTTATGGATAAAAACTGTTTCTGTTGGTTTTGGTAAATTTGAAAGTGTGGATGAGAAACGAGCCTAAAACTTAAACAAATGCACTGCACGGGAGTACTTTAGATTCGAGAGATCAATCTGTACAATCCTGGCCTAAACCAAGAAATGGTCGTTCCAGTCTTGCTTCGGTCACAAAATGAAGGAGAAGGGTTGATCTTAGGGAGGGAAGCGAAGAAGGTGTTGAGACCAGAATGGTTAATTCTGAAGGTGTGTCTATTTTATAACTTGTATCAGAATGTGGAACTGGCTTGCGGAATGTAAGCTATCGGTTCTTTGGTGTTTTCTGGATATTGTGTTGTTGTTAACCAAAACTTGTTTTTTGGTTGAAATGGGTAGAACCTATTTATACAAGTCATATTGAACGCACCCTAATCTCGTAGAAAGTGGGAATGATTGAGTGATGGAGAAGTGGGGTAATGTGGAAATGCCAGAGACCACGTTCCCACTATGAAGGAGACGGGTTAGTTTACACCCACTACTTCTTGCCGCCACTAACTGCCCTGCTTTCTGACACTTTCTTGTAATGGGCATGTTGCACACTCATGCTGTAAACCGCCAGACCAATACCCTGATGAGCATCCCCCAGTTTGTGACATGTACGATGTATCGAGTGTTTTCGTGGAAAATGTGTAGAAGTTTACTATGTGTGGCAAGTCAAAATCAGAAGACTTGCCGCAGGAAGATAACATGTGATGCTATTTAGGCTTGCCTTAGCTGATCGCCTAAGACTTGCCACATGCCAGTCAATTCGGTTCCGAATTTAGACGACTGAGATTGTAACTCATGACAAAGGGTGGCCATTGATTATGGCCACATTCTATTGGCGCCTGGCATAGCCACGACAGCTATTTTGGCATATCGGTGTTAGACCCAAATATGGCTCTGGCAACATTGGCCATGTTTCTATATCAAACTTCAGGCCTTAGGAGAATTACTTGACTTAGTTGGCGTGGCAACTTTAGTTAAATTAGGGTTTGGCATATCGAAACCCTAATTAGCGCGTACGGCATGGCCGCGGCACAGTGGCGCTTTATGCAATCGGTGCCATGGCCACACTAAAGGAATCATGGCATGCCATAATATGGGAATAACCACATTCGCAAGGATGTCCATGGGTGATTATAGAATACCGCCGTTTTTAGGATTTGGCGGGTCCCACATGGCTCGTGCATGTTGTAGGGCCAAAGTGGCGTAATTGGGTCACGACTGAAAATTAGGGTTTCGAATAATGCCACTAAGGCAAAGACGTGGTAGGAATACCCTAATTGGAATATGTTATGGCGTTTGGCCACGAACAAGAAGTGGGTTAGCACGTTGGTGCGCTATTTATGGCATGTTGACACGATCGACATGCTACTGCGGCAAAGTGGCACGTTTGGCATGCCAATTAGCGTATTGGCGCGGCATGGCATGTTTGGCATGTCACTAGCATGCCAGAGTGGAATGACACGTTTGGCATGCCAATTAGCATGTTGGCGCGGCTTTTGGAAAGCCAATTTGGCATTATGACCTTTTGGCGCAACTTTTCCTCTTTTGATACTGTGGAAGGTTTAGAGCGACCTGATTGGTCGAAAAAAGAGGGATCGACCAAGCATGGGCGTGACCGCACTTCTGGTGTGCGTGTGGCGGATTTAAAGCAACCTGATTGGTCGTTGGGAAATAGGGCCGACAAGTATGATCCCAACCACAACTCATATGTGTTTGGCGGGTTTAAGGCGACCTGATTGGTCGACAGGAAATAGGGGCTGGTTGAGCAACATGGGGTGTGGACACTTGCAAGTGGCGCCGGCTGGCCTATGGCATGGCCACACCTCCTTTGTTGCTGCTCCTATTCCGAGGCTCCTTTTATTCCTTGGTTTCTGATTTTAGGTAGGATTTTGCACCCCTACTAATCCATGGCGGATTAATTACCTAGTCCGCTTAGGCTTAATTTCGACAGGCAAGGTCTAATATACTGTGTAGGGCGCAAAACCCTAATTTTTGCAAATCAGTCAGGGTAATATCTGATTCTTGTGTTCACACAGAGTTCTTTAAGTTAATTTCCAGAGAGCAGTATGCTTTCTGATTAAATACTTTATGCAAGGACCTTAACCTTGATACTTGGAAATTCGTGCTACTCTGCTGCGAGTGAACACAAATGGTCATGCCATATAAACATTAAGGGTTCAGCCGGGGAACATAGCACCGAAAGCATTCAAAGAAACTTATATTAACTGAGTAATACAGGCAAGGTGCCAAAATTTACAGAATATCTGGGATTGTTGCTACATGCACCATTCTGGATAAATTTCATGTGAATATATTGAGTTGCTCAATAAGTGCATCAGTGAAGAGGTTGAACACTCGTCACTTTCACATGGCTCCGTTTCTTTGCAGAGTGACGGCACATTAAATGCAGGGTTTTACAAATTTAGCCCTGAACTAAAAACCACCATCAACAACCCTAATACTAAAAAAAAACTTGGGTATTACACTCTTTTCCAATGAAGCTCTCCAAATGTCTTCGTTTGATCTTTAGTCTTCAATCTTCGATGGCTATTCAGTGATGTCTAACACTCAACTACTGTACTCTAATCCTAGTCCGACACTTGACTTTAGTAGAATAAAAATCAAGAAATAGTTTTCTGCAACTAACATTGACAACAAGATTGAGATAATAAAACTTGCGAGTGCGGCCGAGCAGTGCTCTAACACAACTATCTAAACAACCGCACACAAACTTATCCCATTTAACTCACATTGAAACTGAATGAATTAAATATCCTTAAATCATACAACACCAAATATCCATACTCTTACAATTTTAATAGAATTTAAACTTTAATGAACACATCACCTGAAACAACATAAACATAACATTTCACCCCTATTATTGACAACCTTGTCCGCAAGGTTGTAAATCCATGATAATCTTTGATAGAAACCATCAACATCATTCAAAGATAGAGTTAATATGCGTCCACTAATTTTTCCATTATAGTTGCTAAACCAATTCATGTCGGTAACCCCAAATCCCTATCGAAGGAAAATACGATTGATTAGTTAGTTATACACAATAATATTTTTGCAACACATATTGATACCTTTTGTTCAGTATGTTCATCAATATTTGAAGAGAAATCAACACTGTTGAACCATACATAACTTGTACTTGTAGAATGCATTATCACATACTTTGCTTTTACGTTCTTGGCACTAAAACTCTGTCACCGATGTTGTACACGTTATTCGAGCATTACCAAATTTATGTATTTATTTTAACTTCATCCTATGATTAATCCTAACATTCTCAATATTTTGAACATCATCTTTTAGATTAATATTGTTATATATGCATCAATACATTCTATACCTTCTTTGTTACTATGCTTTTAACTTAAACCTTTAATTGATTTAGCTTGTTGTTGTTATTCATTGTTGTCTTTGCAAAAAATGATAAACCTTCACCGGATACCGGTTGTTATGTCCTTACATAACATACAAGTTTTCAACTACAAGTGAAGATGTAAATGAGGAAGAAAATATTTTCGCTATAACTAGAGGGTCGTTGGACCTCCGGTATATCAAAGGGACACCAAGACCTATCTGTTAGAAAGACTAACAAATATTTTTATTAATTAATTCTCTGATCCCATTGATTTGATCGTGGAATATATTTATACATAGTTACATACAAACCAGGAAGAAACAACTGACTCATCTATATACATAACTGAAAAAGCGGGGGTCTAACAACCACACCCAATATTTCTCTTAGCAATCTGCATCGACTAACTCCAATATACTTTCAAGAGAATCAACTAGACAGTCAGACTCAATCTTAAGAAAAGTATATCAAAGACTTATATCTCAATTTCTCAATTCAATCTGCAATCAACAAATAGGAATTTGCAAGCCCGATTGAATAAGAGAAATAACTTGGACGGTATCACAAACCAATATCCAAGTGTCATCAATTCAATCAACAATCCAAAGGTCGGATTCAAGAACTGAATGAACTTAACGCATAGCGTGTGATATTTCTATCATATAACAAAATATAATGCGGAAAAGAAATAATACAGATACTAGAAGTTTTGTTAACGATGAAACCACAAATGCAGAAAAACCCCGGGACTTAGTTCAGATTTCAACACCATACTGTATTAAGCCGCTACAGACACTAGCCTACTCCAAGTTAACTCCGGACTGGAATGTAGTTGAGTCCTAATCAATCTCACACTGATCAAGGTACAGTCTTTTTCCTTACGCCTATAGAATCACGCCGGATTATGCACACTTGATTCCCTTAGCTGATCTCACCCACAACTAAGATTTTCTACGACCCAAAGTCGAAGACTTGATAAACCAATCTGTCTCACACAGAAAAGTTTATAGAATAGATAAATCTGTCTCCAACAGATAAACCTATGAGTTTTGTTCCGTCTTTTGATAAATCAAGGTGAATAGGAACCAATTGATATTCCGGACTTATATTCCCTAAGAACAGCCTAGAAATATCAATCACCTCACAATAATCTTAATCGTATGGTAGCGAAACAAGAAATTGTGTAATCACAAACGATGAGACGAAGATGTTTGTGACTACTTTTTATCTTGCCTATCGAAGAATCAATCTCGAGCAAATTTTAAGGAAGATAGTACTCAATACGATAGAACAAGGCAAGATCTGAACACGCAATTACAGAGAAAATAGTTGGGTTTGGCTTCACAATCCCAATGAAGTCTTTAAGTTGTTAACTTACAGGGTTCCGTGAAAAACCTAAGGTTAAAGGAGAATCGCCTCTAGTCGCAACTATTACCACACATGAGGTGTGTGGATTAGGTTTCCCAGTTGCTAGAGTTCTCCTTTATATAGTCTTCAAAATCAGGGTTTGCAGTCAATGCTACCTTGGTAAAAAGCATTCAATATTTACCGTTAGATGAAAACCTGATTAAACTCAAGCTAATACTTTTCAACCATTAGATCGAACTTAGCTTGTTACACACAAATGAAAAGTGACTTCATTTAGATATGAGTAACCATACCTAAACGTGTGCACCTTGTTGGCTCAACAATAGTTAACCGAAGTTAGCCATATGAACACTTTCATATCAACCTTATTCATCTTAACCACAACTAGTTCAAATGACTCAAATGAAAATAGTTATAGAGTTGTTCAATTGTTTATATTCTCATAGAAGTATACAAGAGACAATTGAAGCAAAATCGATTTTGATTCACTCGAATCAAGTCATGAACATTATAGCCACGGTTTGCAAAAGATTGCATTCCTTATTATATATATAAATGTATTAGTTCATGAACAAACCGATCTTAGAGCTTAACCTTCTCAAGTATGCAAACGGGTACGCATACTTAAGTAGCCAGACTTGGACTGTGTCCGACAATATGCAAACGGGTACGCATACTATCACACATCCAAACCAACATTTGAATTAGTACGCGTACGCAAACAAAAGTTCTCGGACTTCAACTGAGTTCGCCAGTACACGTACGAGTACGCATACCAAGGCTCCCGGACTTTACCTGACCTTCCCAGTATGCATACGGGTATGCATACTATACCGGTCTTGGATCAACATATATGCAAGTACGCATACTATGTCTATAATCCAATTATGGTTAAGGTTTTAAACTCTATTTCAATTATTTAAACTTTCTTAGAGGATGACAATAGTTTTTTTCACTAACTATTAGCATCAAAGTGATTTTCAAGTTATTGAAATAATCAATAAGAAACATTCCGAGTCTATATCAAATGACTGTATCACACGAATCATGTAAGATGTTACTAGGCGATTTTCACATGATCATGTTTTGACTTTCATCAAGACTATAAGATGAACTTGGTTAAAGCAAAAGCTCACCAAACTCAGCTCGAAATATCAAATGTGTATAATCGAATACTATATAGTAATACGACTTTTGTCTCAAGAAGGGAGATAGAGTAGAAATAGACTTTCCGAGTGATAAATGAGTTTCAGTCTCCACATACCTTTTGTTGATGAAGTTCCACAAGCTCTCCTTAGTAGTTTTTCGTCTTCAATCGATGAACACCGTGAAGTCTAAAGCTCAACTACACAATTTATCATATTCCGAGAAATTATTATAAGTAGACTAGAAATCAAGACTTATAGTTTTGGCAACTAAACCTGACAAACAAGCTTGAGATAGCAACGCTTGCGAGTTCGACCGAGCAGTGCTCTAACAGTAGTATTACTTCAGAGTTGAGATACAATTGAATTTTGGAGAAAGGAATAATACTATGTTTCTGTATAACCACGATTGAGAACATTTTTTATATAAAGTTGGATTCAAGAAGTTTTCGAAGCTTTATTTTTTATCCATATGTATTGATAGTTTTGTCACTAAAATTAACAAAGGGGGAAATTGTTAGAGCATTGCTCGGTCGAACTCGCAAGTGTTGCTATCTCAAGCTTGTTGTCAAATTTAGTTGTCAAAACTATATCTTGATTTCTAGTCTACAATTAATTAAGTATCATACTAGGATAGAAACGTAGTTGAGAAATAGAGGATCACGATAGTCATCATTGCGTTCTACCTTTTGAAGGCAAAAATCAACCGAAACTTTTGGAGAACTTCATCAACAAAAGGTAAGTGAAGACTGAACCACCTATATCTCAAGTTATATTCACTTTTCATATCAACCTTGTTCATGAGTAACCGAAGTTAGCCATATGAACACTTTCATATAAACCTTCTAACACATAGTTGGCTCAACAATAGTTAACCGAAGTTAGCCATATGAACACTTTCACATCAACCTTGTTCATCTTAATCATAACTAGTTCAAATGACTCAAATGAAACTAGTTATATAGTTGTTCAATTGTTTATATTCTCATATAAGTATACAAGACACAATTGAAACAAAATCGGTTTTGATTCACTCGAATCGATTCATGAATATTATAGACATGGTTTGCAAAGATTGTATTCCTTATTAAATAAATGTATTTGTTCATGAGTATGTAAACATACTTAACCGATTTTAGAACTAACCCACTCAGGTATGCAAACGGGTACGCATACCTAAGTTTCCGGACTTGGTTTTGTTCGCCAGTATGCAAACGGGTACGCATATTGTCGTTTACGTCCGACCTCAGTTGAAATCAATATGCATATGGGTATGCATACTATAGCTCCCGGACTTCAAATGATGAATCAATACGCATACGGGTATGCATGCTAAATTCCTTGACTTAGAATACACTTGCAACAGTTAGCATACAAGTACGCCTACGGTGCTATATCCAATCAATGGTTAATTGTCAATCATTGAAACATTCTTGGAAGACGAGAATAGTTGTCTCACACAAACTATTAGCTTCAAAGCAATTTTCAAGTGATCAAATGATCAATACGAAACATTCCGAGTCTACATCAAATGAATGTCTCACACAAATCATATAAGATGTTACCAGGAGATTTTCACATGATCATATTTTTGACTTTCGTCAAGAATAAAAGATGAACTTGGTTAAAGAGAAAGCTTACCGACACATATTTCGAGAAATATGTAAGCGAGTTAAACTCAGCTCGAAATACCAAATGTGTATAACATAGAGTCTATATAGCTATACGACTTTTGTCTCAATAGGATATAGAATAAAAATAGACTTTTGAGTGATAGATGAGTTCAAGTCTCCATATACCTTTTGTTGATGAAGTTCCACAAGCCCCCTTAGTAGTTATTCGTCTTCAATCGATGAACACCGTGAAGTCTAAATCTCAACTACACATTCTATCCTAATTTGAGGTATATCTATAAGTAGACTAGAAATCACGACTTATAGTTTTGACAACTAAACTTGACAAAAAAGCTTGAGATAGCAACGCTTGCGAGTTCGACCTAGCAGTGCTCTAACAATAACTGTACACAAACTTATACCATTCTGAAAATGCGGGGGTCTAACAACAACACCCAACAATTCGTTTGGAAATCTAAGAGGACTTACTCCAATACACTTTCTAGAGAATCAACTAGATAGTCAGACTCAACCTCGAATAAAGTGTATCAAAGAGTTTAATATCTCTAACTCTTAATTCAATCCGTAATCAACAAATAGAAATCTGCGAGCCCGATTGAATATAATAGGAAGTACTTGAATGGTACCAAAGACCAATGTTCAAGTGTCAATCAATGTAAATCAACAACCCAAGGTTGGATATTCTAATTGATTGATCTTAATGCACAACCTGTGATATTTTAATTATATAACAAAATATAATGCAGAAAATAAATAACACATACACCAGAATTTTGTTAACGAGGAAACCGCAAATGCAGAAAAACCCCGGGACCTAGTCCAGATTGAACACCACACTGTATTAAGACGCCACAGACACTAGACTACTACCAATTAACTTCGGACTAGACTGTAGTTGAACCCTAATCAATCTCACACTGATTCAAGGTACAGTTGCGCTCCTTACGTCTCTGATCACAGCAGGATACTATGCACTTGATTCCCTTAGTTGATCTCACTCACAACCAAGAGTTGCTAGGACCCAAAGTCGAAAAATTGATAGAAAAATCTCTCTCACACAGAAAAGTCTATAGGATTGAATAAATTTGTCTCCCACAGAAATACCCAAGAGTTTTTGTTCCGTCTTTTGATAAATCAAGGTGAACATGAACCAATTGATGAACCAGACTTATATTCCCGAAGAACAGCCTAGTATTACCAATCACCTCACAATAAACTTAATCGACTAGCGAAACAAGTTATCGTGGAATCACAAACAATGAGACGAAGGTGTTTGTGATTACTTTTCTATCTTGCCTATCGGAGATATAAAATCTCGAGCCAATTATTTCAATTGTACTCAACACGATAGAAATAGCAAGATCAGATCACGCAACTACAAAGATAATAGTTGGGTCTGGCTTCACAATCCCAATGAAGTCTTCAAGTCGTTAACCTACAGGGTCTCGAGAAGAAACCTAAGGTTAAAAGAGAATCAACTCTAGTTATGCAGCTAGTAACACACATGAGGTGTGGGGATTAGGTTTCCCAGTTGCTAGAGTTCTTATTTATATAGTTTTCAAATCAGGGTTTGCAATCCAAGTTACCTTGGTAACAAAGCATTCAATAATCATTGTTAGATGAAAAACCTTATTCAACCAAGCTAATATCCTTCAACCGTTATATCGAACTTAGCTTGTTACACGCAAATGAAATGTACCCTCATTTAGGTTTATGTAACCGTACCTAAACGTGTACACCATGTTGGTTCACAAATAGTTAACCAAGGTTAGCCATATGATTACTAGTTCAAATGACTCAAATGAAACTAGTTAAAGAGTTGTTCAATTGTTATAGAAAACACAATTGAAACCAAATCGGTTTGATTCACTTGAATCAATCATGAACATTATAGCCACGGTTTGTAAAGATTGCATTCCTTATGATTTAAATGTTTAAGTCCATGAACTGACAGATTTGAAAAAGTAACCTACTTAAGTATGCGTACGGGTATGCGTACTTAAGCAACCGGATTTGATTTTGTTAAGTTTCCAAACTCAGCAGAAATTTTTGGTTCGAAATCTTCCGCCAGTATGCGTACGGGTACACATACTTAAGGTGACTAGTTTAGGAGTTTGTAATTCCCAAACTCAGCAGATATTTTCGGTTCGAAAACTTCCGCCATTATGCGTACGGGTACGCATACTTATCTTGTCTCCTTCACCAATTTGGTATACACACATATGCATACAATTGGTTCCCGGTTTGTGGATTTATACACTAATGTGCGAACACACTATATATGCTTATATCCAAACATGGTTACATTCTCACCTATTTATTTCAATCATTGAAACATTCTTCTATAATGACAATAGCCGTTTTCACATGCTATTAGCATCAAATCAATTTTCAAGATATTGAAATAATCATTATCGAAACATTCCAAGCCTACATCAAATGATTGTATCACACAAACCATGTAAGATGTTACTCGGAAATTTTCTCATGATATAAGATGAACTTGGTCGAAGCGAAAGCTTACCAACAAATATTTCGAGAAATATGTAAGCTAGATATACTCAGCTCTCAAATGTGTATAGAGAAAACTTTATCGTAACACGAATTTGTCTTTAAATGATGAACTCTATGAAAATGTAAGCTCAACTACACTATCTATGTCCTAGTCTGAGACATCTATAAATAGGCTAGAAATCAAGACTTATAGTTTTGATCATTAACATTGATAAACATGCTTGAGATAGCAACGCATGCGAGTTCGACCAAGCAGTGCTCTAACACATTCAACTCCTAATGAAACTGAATGTCCTTAAACCATACAATACCATAAATCTATACCATTACAATTTTAATACAATTCAAACTTTAATAAACACAACTGAAAATGCAGGGGATCTAACAACCACACCCAATATCTCGTTTAGGCAATATGTATGGATTAACTCCAATATAATTCCAAGAGAATCAACTAGACAGTCGGATTCAATCAAGGAAAATAGATCCAAGAGTTATATCTCTGTTTCTCCATGTAATCATCAAATCACACAGATAGAAATCCGCGAGCCTGATTATTATGAGAAACAACTTGAACTGTACCAAAGACCAATATTCAAGTGTCAATCAATTTCAATCAACAACCAAAGGTAGGATTTATCAATTGTTTTAACTACGCATAACCTGTGATATTTCAATTATATATAAAATATAATGCAGAAAAGAAATAACACAGACACCAGAAGTTTTTTTAACGAAGAAACCCCAAATGCAGAAAAACCCTGTGATCTAGTCCAGATTTGAACACCACATTGTATTAAGCCGCTACAGACTCTAGCCTACTACAAGTTAACTTTGGACTGGAATGTAGTTGATCCCTTACCAATATCACACTGATTAAGGTAAAGTGGCGTTCCTTACGCCTCTGAATCCCAGTAGGACTCTAAGCACTTGATTCCCTTAGGTGATCTCACCCACAACTAAGAGTTGCTATGACCCAAAGTCGAAGACTAGATAAACAAATCTGTCTCCCACCGAAAAGTTTATTTTAAAAGATAAATCTGTCTCCCACAGAAATACCTACGAAGTTTGTTCCGTCTTTTGATAAATCAAGGTGAACAAGAACCAATTGATAATCCGGTCTTATATTCCCGAAGAACAGCCTAGAAATATCAATCACCTCACAATAACTTAATTATATGGTAGTAGAACAAGTTATTGTGGAATCACAAAGAATAAGACGAAGAACTTTGTGATTACTTTGTATATCTTACCTATCGGATATAAATCTCGAGCAAATCTTAGAGAAGATAGTACTTAATACTATAGAACAAGTAAGATCAGAACACATAACTACAGAGAAAATAGTTGTGACTGGCTTCAGAATCCCAGTGAAGTCTTTAACTTATTAACCTATAATGGTTTTAGGAAAACCTAGGTTAAATGAGAATCGACTCTAGTCGCAACTACTATCACACAGGAGGTGTAGGGATTAGGTTTCCCAGTTGCTAGAGTTCTCCCTTATATAGTCTTCAAACCAGGTTTTGATAACTTTGGAACAAAGCAATCAATATTTACCGTTATATGAAACCTGATTCAAAATTCAAGCTAATATTTTTTCACCGTTAGATGGTCTTAGCTTGTTACACACAAATGAAAAATACCTTCATTTGGATATGGGTAACCGTACCTAAACGTGTATTTGAGTTGGCTCAATAACAATTAACTGAAGTTAGCCATATGAACACTTTTGTATTAACCATGTTCTTCTTAAAACTTCTAGATCAATTGATAATCAAATGAATCTAATTGTGTTACTCATAGAGTTGTTCAATTGATTAGATTCTCATACAAATATACAAGACACAATTGAAGCAAAATCAGATTGATTCAAAAGAATAAATTCATGAATATTTTATCCACGGTTTGCAAAGATTGCATTTCTTAATATATTAATGTATTTTTTCATGAGTATGAAATCATACTTAACCGATTTTAGAACTTGAACCACATAAGTTTGCAAACGCGTACGCAAACTTAAGTTACGGACATTGGTCACAAGCCGATAGTTTGCAAACGGGTACGCAAACTTTAGCTCCGGAGCGAACTCAGCTGAAACCGTTTATGAATGGGTACGCAAACTTGGTTCCCGGACTTCAACAGTTAAATCACTTTGCGAACGGGTATGCAAACTTGAGTACCCTGACTTAACAGTTGAATAAGTTTGCGTACGGGTATGCAAACTTAACTTCCAGTCCTGAATTCCATCAAACAGTTCGCACACTTAGTACAAAAACCGCAATTTATCCAGACATGGGTTTTATCTCTTAACTCCCGTTTAAATCATTGAAATATTCTTAGAAGACGACAATAGCTGTCTCCCACAAACTATTAGCTTATAAGCAATTTTCAAGTGACCGAATGATCAATACGAAACATTCTGAGTCTACATCAAATGACTGTCTCACACAAATCATGTAAGATGTTACCAGGTGATTTTCACATGATCATATTTTGACTTTCATCAAGAATAATGATGAAAGTAATTAAAGCAAAAAGTTTTCCAATACATATTTCAAGAAAGATATAAGCAAGTTAACTTCAGATCGAAATATCAAATGTGTATAATGTAAAGTCTATATACCTACACGACTTTGTCTCAATAAGAGATAGAATATAATATACTTCTGAGTGATAGATGAGTACAAGTCTCCACATGACTTTTGCTGATGAAGTTCCATAAACTCCCCTTAGTAGTTCTTTCATCTTCAATCAATTGAAAGCCGTGAAGTTTAGAGCTTAACTACACATTTTATTCTAATCCGAGACATATCTATAAGTAGACTAGATATTAAGACTTACGGTTTTGACAACTAAACTTGACTAAAAATCTTGAGATATCAACGCTTGCGAGTTCGACCGAGCAATGATCTAACAATCTCCCCCTTTGCCAATTTTAGTGACGAAACTGTTAATACATATGGATTACAAAATAAATAAACTTTGTAGTTTCTCATCCAAATGCTTGATTTCCTTGGTTCTTCAACATTCCTTGAATTCTTCGTTACTCCAAGTACTCCATTGTTTCTGAACGTGTTCAACGCAGCATCATAGTTGTTGAAGATGCGTAGCCATAACAATAAGAAAACAGATGTTCTCAATTATTGTTATACAGTGTCATAGTATTATTACACGATATCAAAGTTTAATTTATCACAACTTTGACAATAATACTACAGTGATATGTATCACTCCCCCTTAGTCAATACTTCATCTCACAATGAAAACCATTCCCCCTTACATAATGATCTGTAAACCATATGTATATGTAGTGTGAACTACAAAATAATTCTCCTCCTTTTTGTCAATACAAATTGAAAAAGGTATGAAAACTACCGGGATCATAATGAAATTCTCAAAGAGATACTTCATGACTTAAAAAGAATATATCAACTTTGTTTCAATGATTTCACATAGTCGAAACTTAGTGTATTCATCAAGGAGTTTATAAAGACACAAGATAACTCCTACCATATTCCACATCCACATTTGTTAGAGCATTGCTCGGTCAACCTCGCATCCGTTGCTATCTCAAGCATGTTTGTCAATGTTAGTGATCAAAACTATAAGTCCTGATTTCTAGTCTATAATAGCTAAGTCGCGGACTAGGATAGAAAGTGTAGTTGAGCTCAAGGACTTCATGGAGATTCATCATACAAGAAGAAGAACTACTCAAGGAACCGGTGGAACTTCTCAACAAAAAGGTATGTGAAGACTTGAACTTATCTGTCACTCAAAAGTCTATCTACTTTATCTCCTACTCTTTGAGACAAGAAGTCATATGCTATATATATAGACTTGGATTATACACATTTGGTATTTCGAGCCGAGTATACCTCGCCTATCTATATCTCGAAATATGTGTTGGTAAGCGTTTCGCTTCGATCAAGTTTATATTTACCTAGTGACGAAAGTCATGATATGTTTCAATCACTTTGAAAATTGCTTTGGCGAGAAATGGTGTAACAACTATATAACGTCCTCTAAGAATGTTTCAATGATTGAAATGAGAGTTTAGATTACATAAACAATGGTGGACATAAACATTATTGTGGAAACACATTTATGTATAAGTCCTATTCCTTGAACCAAATTTTGCGAACTTTGTTGATCAAGAGAAACCGGAAAATGGCGTGAGCCAAGTCCGCGAACTCAGTCCGTGAACTTCCGAACTTCTCATCTCGAGAAATTCTGCTGGAGTTGACAAACTAGACTAGTCCGCGAACCGACGGAAAGTCTTTGCCGATATTTTCTGCTGGAGTTTGTAAACTCTGCCCGATTGCTTAAGTCCGCGAACCTAGTCTGCGAACTTAACAAGGTTATATATCTGAAGATGATTTCTGAACTTAAACTTATAAAGACTAAGGAATGCAGTATGCAAACCGTGGCTATAAAGTTCATGAACCGATTTGAATGAATCAAATCATCTTTGCTTCAATTGTGTCTTGTGTAGTACATAAGATTTCCTTGCAATTGAACAACTCTCTAACTAGTTCATTTGAGTCATTTGTACTAGTTATGGTGAAGAAGAACATGGTTGATATGAGATGCTCATATGGCTAACCTTTTGGTTGACTATTATTGAACCAACAAGTGCATACGTTTGGGTACGGTTAACAAACCTAGAAACGTGCATTGTCAAGTGTGTATAATAAGCTAAGTTTTCGATCTAACGATTGAGAAATATTAACTTGAATTTAAATCGGGTTTTCATCTAACGGTGGATATTGTTTGCTTTGTGACCAAGGCAAAACCCTGATTTGAAAGACTATATAAGGGGACATCTAGCAACTCTGCAAAACTAATCCTCACACCTTACATGTGATACTAGTTTGCGTGCTAGAGTCGATTCTCCTTTAACCTTTGGTTTTCTTTTCTCAAATCGGGTTAAACGACTTAAAGATTTCACTGGGATTGTGAAGCCAGACCGATACTACTTTTATCATAGTTATGTGATCTGATCTTGCATCTTCTATCGTACGAGTACAATCAGATTGATTGGCTTGAGATTGATATATCTGATAGGTAAGATATAAAAAGTAATCACAAACACTTCGTCTCATTGTTTGTGATTCCACAATATCTTGTTTCGCTACCATACGACTAAGATTGTTGTGAGGTGATTGATTAATCTGGGCTGTTCTTAGAGAATATAAGATCAGATTATCAATTGGTTCCTGTTCACCTTGATTATTATCGAAAGACGGAACAAAAACCTTTAGGGTTTATCTGTGGGAGACAGATTGATCCTTTGATAGGCTTGTCAGTGTGCGACAGATTTGTTTATTGTCAAAGCCTGCGATTCTGGATCGTAACAACTCTTAGTTGTGGGTGAGATCAGCTAAGGGAATCAAGTGCGCAGCATCCTGCTGGGATCAGAGGCATAGGAGCATAATTGTACCTTGGATCATTGGGAGATTGATTGGGGTTCAATTACAGTCCACTCCGAAGTTAGCTTGGAGTACGCTAGTGTCTGTAGCGGCTTAATACAGTGTGTGTTCAATCTGGACTAGGTCCCGGGGTTTTTCTGCATTTACGGTTTCCTCGTTAACAAAATTTCTGGTGTCTGTGTTATTTCAATTTCCGCATTATATTGTTTTATCTTTATAATTGAAATAATACAGGTTGTGCATTTGAATCAATCAATTGGAAATCCGACCTTTGGTTGTTGATTGATGTTGATTGATCCTTGGATATTGGTATTTGGTACCATCCAAGTTATTCCTTGTGTTGGATTAAAGACTCGCTGATTTCTATTAGATTGGGTAAATCAAAACAAGTGAGAGATATTAACTCCTCGATATACTTTAATCTAGATTGAGTCTGACTGTCTAGTTGATTCTCTATTAAAGTATATTGGAGTTAGTCCATACAAATTGCTAAGTTAAATATTGGGTGTTGTTGTTAGACCCCCGCTTTTTCAATTGGTATCAGAGCAGGTAAACACGTTCAAGACCTCAAAAGTCTGTGTTTGTAGCGATCTGACTATATGGACGACAAGTACATCTCTGATAAAATGCGTCACCAAAAATCAAATCTCTATCTCGTGTAAGTCTAATAAAGAGAAAGATACTTCAATCTCGAATATAGACGAACCTTGTGTTCTGACGAGACAGACGAACACTGACATATGTGATTCCGATTGCCCTTCAAAAGAGACCATCTCTATTAATGAACGGAAACAACTGAAGAGAGTGAATTGATTCTAAATCTTGATAGAATCCAAGCCGATATATTTAATCGGTTGAAACACCATGTCAATGTTCTTCTTGGTGTAATAAGAGACTGCTGATAGGTGTCTAAAACACCTAAATTTATATCTATTTTTTATGCTTTCTTTGCTACTTTTCTTGTAAATTATGTATCTTATGTTTGCTTTTGAGTTTATAAGGTGCAATGGAGTCATTATGAGCAAAAGAAGAAGAAATTGTCCATTTGAAGCGAAAAGGACAGAGATGATCAATTCATAGGCGAGTCATATTTGGAGCCGGCTGAGATTGCACAAGAAATGATGTGAAGAATTAGATTGTCGGTTAACTGGAACTGGTAGGCCTAATAATCTGTTGGTGGCTCGTATCTATCAGTCGGGTGCCTGTGTCAATTTTCATTCTTACCAAAACCTTGGGGTCGAGACTCGAGATAGTCATTTATCTCAATCATTTCGGTTCAAACTCGGAGAGTGAGAACTGTGGTGGCTCCATTAGAGATAGGAATCGAGAAGATGAAGAAAAACCAGGGATCGACGATGGTTGTTCTCAAAAGATTTGATGGAAGACTAGATGGTGGTACTGATAGAGTTTGAGATGGGGTTCAAACAAAAAAAAAGGGATCTGGTGCAAGAATTTAGGGTTTTTCTGTAGTTCAATTGAATTGAATGAATTGATAACTGAAGTTGCAGTTGGTAAGAATTGGAGAGATGGGTTGAATTGGTTACACAAAGTTGGTGCTCGAGATGATTTTGATCTAGGAGCAGTTTCTGCCATGGAAGTTCAAAAGGAAGTGAAGTTCGATTTGGAAGAATGGGTTTATGTTGGATTCAAGTTTGAATCGATTTTGGTTTCGATCTGTGATGATTGAAGCAGTGAGGGAGATCGAGAAATGAAATTTCAGGTGGAGATTGGTTGTGCTTGATGAACATCTGAAGGTGTTGTTGTTGATGATACAATGGGTATTTTTAGGTATTACTGGTGGTGATTGCAATGGGTACAGACTCTGATGAGTTCCAAGGCTGAGAAGAACGAGGATATGATGCTGTGAAGACGGGTTTTGGTGGATGAATTAGGTGGAAATGGTACTTATAACTCAATTGGAATTAGTGTTAAAGAAGAGAAGATAGTCATGGTTTCAAGGCATTGGTGGTTTGCCACAGATGTAGGTACTGAAGACTCAGCAAGAGAAGAAGAAATTGGAGCTGCTGGTGATAGCCGGGTTATGCTTTGCAGTCATGGAGATGCTGAGATTGGAAGAGTGGCAGTAGAGATGGTGATGAAACTCAGTTGGAATTGAATGTTGTTGCTTTGTGCTGTGATCTGAGAGAAGGGTCTCTTCTGCCATTTTCGGTGAAGATGAAGAAGTTTTTATAGAGTCGTGACTGGTGGAAGAAGGTCTGATCATGGTGGTTGATCAGGAAATGGAGTTTGAAGCCCGCAGTGAGAAGTGGTCGCTGTCATTGAGAAATGGAAGGTAGAGCTCGAATCTGCTGCCAATAATGGAGCTGAAAGTTATGAACTACAAGATAATGATGTTGTTGTGTGTGTGGAGATGAAAATGGGAGAATACCAGAAGGATAAGAAGAACTGGTGGTGTTTTCTTTTGTCTGAGTACTGCATAAGAAGAATAAGGAGATGAGTTGATTACAGTCAAGCCGAGCTGAAATAGGACCAAGAATGGAAGTCAGTAGGAAACTGTTGTGGATAATGAGACGAAATGGTATGGGTCAAGGATGTATGCAGTGGTTGATTGAACTATGAGCTGGTAATGAAGCTACAGTTGGTGCCATCATGAGGACAGTGCAAGCGGTGGTTGAGTTGCAGCTGGTATTGCATTTCTGAAGTGTGTAGTGCTGCATAAGGAGATGAAACTGGTGAGATGGAGCAGCAATGTGAGCTGAGAGATCTTTGGTAGTGATTTTCTGGTGGAACTTGGAACTGAGCTGAGATCGAGAAAGACATGTTGCTGCAGCTGTGATAAGAGTGCGGTATTATGGAGTGGATGTGCATGAGATGATTGCAGTTGAACTGTAGAGAAGATGGCAGTGAATGATATGGATTGAGAGACTGGTTAGGTCTGTGAATGAATTAAAATTACAGGGAAGAAGTGATGTTGTGAAGAGCCAAGAAGAATCAATAGTGGGTTGCAAATGAAGCTGGAAGTGAAGCAGTGATGCACAATCATTGTGCAACACAGCTCTGGCCTGTGCAAAGTGGCATGCAACTGTAGCCTGAACCAAGTCAGCTGAGTTAGCTTCTTACTCAAGTCTAACTAGGCTCAGCATCTGACATCACTGAGTTGAGTCTCTGATTCGATTTGACTTCCCGAGTCGACTCGTTGACCCGACCGATTCAGGCCGTTGACCGGTGATCGGGAGGAATTTTCCGGTCACCTGAACCAACTTTCGGCGACTTTCCGGCCCTTTTTCGGCGACTTTTCGGCAGAGTTTCTACACGGGTTTTTATGACTTTTGGGCCACGCGGATTTTCATCTAATGGGCTTTGAAATTTTGACCTAATTTTGGGAAGCAAAGGGATATAAAAGGAAGACTTCTACAACTTTTGGGATTATTAGTTTTATTATTCTTTTTGGAGCTTTGGAGAAAACTACTTCTAGGGTTTGCTTTGCTTTCATCTTCTTTATTATTTTATTGATCATGATGATGATGAACTCCATTATTATGAGTAACTAAATACACTTGTTGGTTATGGGATAAAAGTTGATTTCTCAATGCATGTTATTTGATTCTATGGATTAGTTTTATCTCAACTTTATTGTTTATGATTCATGGTTTATAGTGTTTTAGGATTTGATTGTTTGATTGGTTGAGTCCGGAATCAATCCGATTTGCTTTCATCTCTAGAGCTATATTAGGGTTTTCAATACGTAAAAGTTGTTTGTCCCTGATTTTAAGTAGCATAATTGTGGTTAGTGCTTGTACTGATAGATCCTACTAGTCACATATGAATCATAACCTTGGTTAAAACAAATTAGTGCTCTTACACATTTGTTTGCTTTGATTAGTCTTATTTCATAAATCTTAAAGCTTTTAGGGAGTTAAACTTAATTGTGCTTTTACACTTTGGGTTGCTTTCTAGGAAGAATTCACATATGCATCTTTTAATGTGGTTGTGATGAAAATAGGGAATTAGCGAGATACTCTTGCTATCAAGGTATTCTAGGACTTTTAATAAATAAGAGATTAAGTTATCAATTCTATTCAACGATGAAAAATACATGTTTGTGAATGATACTATCCCATGACCAATATCTTCTCCTTATTGATTATTCCAACTATTTACTTTGCTTTACTTTATTTTATTTGATTTGTTAAAACAAAACCCCCCCTTGGTTATCTTAGGAACCGAAAATTGCATAACAACAAAGGCCTCCCTGTGGATACAAACTCTTTCCTACCGCTTTCTACATTATTGTAGTTGAGTAAGGAAGTGAAATTATATTTGTCGATTGACAATCGATCAAATTTTGGCGCCGCTGCCGG
Organism: Papaver somniferum; assembly: GCF_003573695.1. Taxonomy (NCBI): domain Eukaryota; kingdom Viridiplantae; phylum Streptophyta; class Magnoliopsida; order Ranunculales; family Papaveraceae; genus Papaver; species Papaver somniferum. The sequence goes on along the minus strand of NC_039368.1, from coordinate 54,996,723 downwards.
GGAGGCATCCGCTTGTTATTAAGGTTTTAGTTTCTTTTCAGTATTTTTGCTTCCACATTTGATTTTTGTTTCTTGTCTTGTTTCTTACTTGTTTGTGAGAATTGTTTTCAGGTACCTAATCCCTGACTTCTAAAGATTGGAACTATCCAAGGTGCGGAATAGTCACTCGAAGATGCACAATACTCCAACCAAGTCAAGGTACAACGGAAGAACAAGAGCTAGCAGTGGAAGAAGAGTTACAACAAGAGGTACCGGTTGAACAAGAACCACCTTTTGAAGGAGAAGAAGAAGCAATGGGTGATGCAAATCGTACACTCAAGGACTTGGCTTCTCACAAGTTGGATACACAACAAGGGTGTATTCAATCAAATTCTACTTTTGAGATCAAGCCGGGGTTTCTTAGAGAATTACCAAAGTTCCATGGCATGGTGAATGAAGACCCAAACAAGCATCTTATGGACTTCCACACCATTGTCACGGCCATGCTTCCAGCGGATGTTGAAGCGGATGGTGCAATGTTGAAAGTTTTTCGATTCTCTTTGATGGATAATGCTAAGGATTGATTGTGTTATTTACCTCCCGAAAGTATCACAACATGGAATGGGTTGAAGAAACTTTTTCTAGAGAGGTATTTTCCAGCATCCAAGGTTACTCAAATTCGCAAAGAGATTTGCGGGATGAAGCAAAATGTGGGAGAATCCTTATATGAATGTTGGGAATGATACAAAAGATTGGTGGCAAGCTGTCCTCACCATCAATTCACCGATGCAATGATCATCCAATACTTCTATGAAGGACTCAATTCAAGTGATAGGAATCTTCTTGACGCTGCGGGTGGTGGTGCACTAGTGAACAAAACGGTGGCACAAGATAAAGAGTTGATTGAGAACATGGCAGCAAACTCCCAACAATTATTGAGTCGTGGTTCGGACGTGCTCTTAAGGAGAGTAAATGAAGTGAGCGAGGTAGAGGAACTTCGTCAACAAATGGGTAACGTGACAGCAATGTTGCAACAAGTTGCAGCCGCGGTGATACCAAGTTCTTCTCAAGGGTATGAAGACTCCAATGAACAAGCTAATGTGATCTTCCCAAATCAGCAAAGACGGTATGATCCCTACTCCAACACTTACAATCCGGGATGGAGAGACCACCCCAATTTTATCTATGCCAACAAGCAAGAAGCGGTTCAACAACCTACTTTCAACCGTCCAAGTGGATTTCAACCACAACAACAACAATGTCAGCAACCACAACAATCAATGCAAGGTCAAGGTTCGGATATTGATGCAAAACTTCAAAAGATGATGCAAAGCATTGGTACCATGTTTCAAGAGAGACAAAAAGAGACTAAGAGCGCTATTAAGGAGTTGCAGACACAAATGGGATCCATGGCGATTGAGATAAACAAATTGAAGCACAAAATAGTGGGAAACTCCCTTCTCAATCTATTAACCCAACAGAGGGTGTCAATGCAATTACGTTGAGAAGCGGTACACAACTTGTGCAACCCGAAGTTACTGATTCGGGCAAGGTGGAAACACCCAAGGAGCCGGTGTTGGAGGAAAAGAAGGATGAAATTCCCCAAACAACCGAGGTACCGATTCCTAACTCTAAAACTCCTATTCCTACTTATGTTCCTCCTTTACCTTTCCCTCGCAGATTTGCAAAGTCCAAAATGGAGGAACTAAAAAAGGAGATTTTGGACGTGTTAAGGAAGATTCATGTGAACATACCCAACATAGATGCTATAAAGCAAATGCCAAAGTATGCAAAGGTGTTAAAGGACTTGTGTACCAATAAGAAAAAGCTCTAAGGTAATGAAGTGCTAAGTGTGAGAGAGAATGCTTCGGAAATATTACAACATAAACTCCCACTGAAATGCAAGGATCCGGGTAGCTTTGACATTCCCGTCACTATTGGTAATACTACATTTAACAAAGCAATATTAGATTTAGGTGCATCCGTTAATGTTATGCCTGCGTCCATATATAATTCACTTGATCTTGGTCCTCTTAAAAAGTCTGGAATTGTTTTGCAATTATCCAATCGCTCTAATGTTTACCCAATGGGTATTGTTGAGGATGTTCTTGTGCAGGTTAATCAACTTGTATTTCCAGCTGACTTTTGTGTGTTAGAGATGAATGAAGGTTCACCGGACTCATCTCTTCCATTGTTACTTGGGCGTCCCTTCATGAAAACGGTGAAAACCATTATTGATGTGGATAAGGGAACGCTAACTATGGATTTTGATGGAGAAATAATACGTTTCAACATTTGTGAGACGATGAGATATCCTAGTGACGTCCACTCTTGTTTCTCTATTGATGTTATGGGTACATTAGCACAACAAGTGTTTGAATTGAATGGTGGCGATGCTTTGGAAACCGTTTTAACTACATCCATGGATAATGGTGTAGAGTGTGGTAATAAAGTCAAGGAAGCCCTTGGTGATCTTAGTTCACTACAAGGATGCCCGGAAACTCATAATATCTCTTTTATTTCTTTACCATGCAGTGATGAAAAACTTTTACCATCTATTGTTAAATCTCCAAAATTAGAATTGAAACCTCTTCCAAGTCACTTAAAGTACTTGTACTTGGGTGACAAGGAAGAGTTACCTGTGATTGTTTCTAACGAGCTTAGTGAATTACAGGAGAAACAACTTCTAAGGGTGCTAAGGAAGTACAAGACGGCCATTGGATGGACAATCGCTGATATCAAGGGTATAAGCCCTGCCGTTTGTATGCATAAGATTCGTTTGGAGGATGATGCAAAGCCTACAAGGGAAGCACAACGTTGTTTGAACCCTCCCATGATGGAAGTTGTGAAAAAGGAGATACTCAAGCTTTTGGAAGTGGGTGTTATATACCCCATATCCGACAGCAAGTGGGTAAGCCCGGTACAAGTAGTACCAAAGAAATCAGGTGTGACGGTAGTGGAGAATGATAAAAATGAACTTGTCCCAACTCATGTGCAAACCGGTTGGAGGGTTTGTATTGATTATAGGAAATTGAATGACACTACTAGAAAATATCACTTTCCTTTACCTTTTATTGATTAAATGCTTGAACGTTTAGCTGGACACTCTTACTATTGCTTCCTTGATGGCTATTCAGGTTATAATCAGATTGTGATAGCACCGGAGGACCAAGAGAAAACCACTTTCACTTGTCCTTTCGGTACTTTTGCTTATAGAAGGATGCCTTTTGGCTTGTGCAATGCTCCAGCTACTTTCCAAAGGTGTATGGTGAGTATCTTTTCAGAATATGTTGAAAACATAATCGAAGTGTTCATGGACGATTTTAGTGTCTTTGGTGATTCATTTGACCTTGGCTTGGGCAACGCCTTTTATATACTTTGTATTTTGAAGTTTGAGTAGAAGAAGGTTTCTTCTTTCGGGTCATGCACAGAAGAAGGCAACCGGACCCGCAATGCCAACCAAGCACTATCCCTGCCATTCCGTGACCAAGCCAAAGGAGCGCCTTCTTCACCGCTCAAAGCATCACAATCTCCACGCGCTCCACCAGACAAGCAACGTCATCTCCGCCCGCTCCACAGCCTAGCAAGCAATACCATGACTCCAGCACTCCGTGATCAAAGCTGCACTATCTCTGTCCATTCTGCGAAAAACACCGGCACCATCTTCACTGTTTGGTAGCCAAAGTTCAAAGCGCGCTATCCACCATTCCACGGATGTAGCCAAGCTAACCGCGCTACCCACCGTTATGATCAAGCGGCACCATTACGCAACGCCATCTCTGCACGACCAAGATTGAAGCACCATCTCCGCCATTCAAAGCAGCGCCACCTTCGCTAGCCGAAGCAGCGCCATCTTAGCCGTTCAAAGCAGCTCCATTCACCGTTCCACGAATCAGGATCCAGCCGTGCCATCTCTGCTTCTTCGTGATCCAGCCAGCCAAGTGTCGTCCACCGATTCACGGACCTAGCCAGCCAGTGCCCATTCCGCGGACCAAGTTGCAGTGCTATCTCTACCGATCAGTAGCCAAAGTCGCAATGCTAATGACGACACCACATGGACGAGCATAATTTATGCAAAGCCGCCAATGCAAGGATCACAGATTTTTCATGCCTCCTGACAAAGGTTAGCCAAATCTTCCTGATAATCTCTTCATGACTTTCCGCTTCGATTTTACTCTTATCTGTCACCATCTCATGCTTACCCCGCAACAATGCCGCTGTTACGTGCTAAGCAGGGGACTTAATGTTGATGGTGGTTTTTAGCGTAGGGTTAAAATCGTAAGACCTTGCATCTGATGTGACGTCACTCTGTAAGGAAACATAGCCATGAGTGTTAACCTCTCTGCTGACATACTTATTGAGCCATTCAATATATTTACATGAAATTTATCCAGACTGGCGCATGTAGCAACCATCCCAGATATTCTGTAAATTTCGTCGCCTTGCCCATATTCACTTAATATAAGTTTCTTTAAATGCTTTCTATACTATGTTCCCCGGCTGAACCCTTAATATTGATATGACATGGCAATTTTTGTTCATTCGCAGCAGAGTAGCACGAATTTCCAAATATCAAAGATAAGGTCTTTGCATAAGGCATTCAATCAAAAAGCATGTTGCTCTCTGGCAATGAACTTAAAGAACTCTGTGTCAACACATAGAATTCAATCAATTACTTGTGCGCCTTGCACAATATACCAAACCTTGCTTGTCGAAGATAAACCTAGGCAAAATAGGAAAATTAATCCGCCATGGATTAGTAGGTGCAAACTCTTTCCCAGAGTCAGAAAACAGGGAGCCGCAACAGCAAAGGGAGGCTCGGCCACGCCTTGGTGCCACTTGCCATTGGCCACGCCCCATCCTAAAACCGACCCTGTTTCTCTCGACCAATCAGGTCGCCTCAAATTAGCCGCGCGCACATAAGTTGTGGCTGGGCCCATACTTGCCGGCCCCACTTCCCATCGACCAATCAGGTCCCTCCAAAGCTGCCACACTCTCGCCAGAAGTGTATCCGCCCCTTATGTTTGGCCGACCCCTTTTCTTGGCCAATCAAATCGCTCTAAACATGACACCATACATTAAAGGCCAAACGCACCCTGTCACGCCACCATACTAACTAGCAAGCCAAACGTGCCCTGCCACAACAACATATTGATCGGCATGCCAACATGCCACTCTACCGCGGTAACATGCCAACATATCACTTCGTGGAAACCTTCCATAAATAGCCACCCACGAAAATTCCTACTCCCGTGGCCGTTTCCACACTATGGCCTTGCCATAACTCCTTTGGCATAGCTATGGCGCCATTTGCACAAAAGTATCGCCATGCTGCGGCCGCATGCCGCACACACTAATTAGGGTTTCGACATGCCAAACCCTAATTTGGGCAAAGTTTCTACGCCAACCAAAGCAAAATAACGTTTCCCAGAGTGTTGGGATTGATGTGGCAACATGGAAAATGTTGCCACGCCACATGTGGGTACAACACCACGGTGCCAAACCCTGGCATTGGCCACAACGCCAAACCCTATCCTTGACCATGCCGCCAAGCCTTACCTTTGGCCATGGAGCCAAATTTTAGCTTTGGCCATGCTTTGGCTACGCCACCGGCATGCCGCTATGCCACGTCCACGCCACTAACATGCCGATATGCCACGGCTACGCTACTGGAATGCCGCTATGCCGATGGAGCCACTCCGTTATACAACAAGTTCACCGCCGAACTGACAGACTTGTGGAAAGTTTCATGCGACCAACTTCCTAAATCTTGTGGCCATGTCTACGCCAGGAACCACCTGCGCCACCATGCCACTGGCATGCACGAGCTATGCCACATTGCTACCGGCGTATACAAAAACGCCACCGCGCCATTATCAGGCGCCAACACAAGGTAGCCATAATCAACGGCTACCCTCCTTCATGACATGCAATCTCAACCATCGAAGTTCGCCACCGAACTGACAAACCCGTGGCAAGTTTTAGGCAGCCAAAATGAGCCTAATAGCATTACATGTTATTTTCCTGCGGAAAGTCCCTTGACTTTGACTCGCCACACGTAGCGAAGTGCTACATGTTTTCCACGAAAACATTCGAGACATCAAACATGTCACAAACTGGGGGATGCTCATCAGGGTATTGGTCTGGCGGTTTACAACGTGCGGCGTGCAATGCGCCTGTTACAAGAAAGTGTCATGAAGTGGTACAATTAGTGGTGGTGAAAAGTAACGGTGTAAACGAATTCATTTCCTTCGTCATGGAAGCATAATGTCTGACGGTTACACGAATTCACTTCCTTCATCATGGAAGCATAACGTCTGACGGTTATACTTTACTCTTTTCTTCCCCACTCAATCGTTTCCACTTCCTACGATACCAGGGTACGTTTCAATATGACTTGTATAAATAGGCTTCACCTATTTTCACCAAAGAACAAGTTTTGGTCGGCAACAACACAGTATCTAGAAATCACTTGGTAGATTTCCATTCTGCTAGTCAGTTCTACTTCCAGATACGAGTCATACACAACCACACCTTCAGAATCAACTATTCTGGTCTCAACACTTTCTTCGCTTCCCTCCCTAAGACCAACCATTCTCCTTCTCTTTGTGACCGAAGCAAGTCTGGAACGAACATTTCTTGGTTTAGGCCAGATTTGTACAGATTGATATCTCGAATCAAAAGTACTCTCGTGCAGTACATTGTTTAGGGTCTAGACTCGTTTTTCATCCATACACACGAATTTACCAAAACCGGCAAAAACAGTATTCACCCACAAACAACTGGGAATTATTCAACAAGATTCACCACCCATTACTCCACAAGCAAATGGAGTTGGATAAAGGAAGAATAAGAACATTCAGGAAATGCCAAGGGTAATGTTCTATAACAAAAACTTACCGTTAAAGCTTTGGGGAGAAGTTGTTTTTACAGCATGCTATCTGATCAACCGTGTCTACCTACGGCCAAAACCCTTAAATACTCCTTATTTGTTGTAGTACAGTAAGAAGCCCAACCTACACTATCTCAGAACGTTTGGAAGTAAGTGCTACATTCTGAAAGATCTAGAATAGAAATTAAAATTTGATTCTAAAAGCGATGAAGGTATCTTTCTTGGCTATGCATATGATAGTCGTGGTTTTCGAGTATTTAATCTCAAAACCCAAGTTACGATGGAATCTGCAAATGTCATCATCGATGACCTGAGCAATTTTCGTCATGATAGCTCTCCTGCTGAATTGCCTCCAACTGAGACAGTTGAGAAAGTCAAGGAAATCCCAGAATCAGCAGAAGTTGTTCCAACAGTTGTTGATCCTGACATTTCTATTGACGAGCAGAAAATCCCTAATCAGGCTATTCCTGTTGAACAAGAATGTGCCCCTCCAGGGCACCTTTGGGTTCAAAGGAATCATGATATTAATAGTATTATTAGAGGAAAATATTATAAGGCTAAGACGAGAGGACAACTTCAAAATATTTGCAATTTTGGTTGTTATCTATCACAGGTAGAACCTAAAAATATTGATGACGTCCTTAGTGATCCCTTTTTGGTGAATGCAATGCATGAAGAGTTAAATCAATTTCAAAGAAAAGATGTATGGGAGCTCGTACCTTGTCCCTCCAATATCAATATTGTTGGTAACAAATGGATATTCAAGAACGAGTCAGACGAATTTGGCACCATTGTCAGAAACAAAGCAAGAATTATCGCTCAGGGATATTCAAATATTGAAAGAATCGACTTTGATGAAACCTTTGCTCATGTGGTACGCCTTGAGTCCATTCGCTTGTTGTTAGCTCATGATTGTTTTCTCAAGGTTAAGCTATTTCAAATGGACATAAAATCTGCGTTCCTAAACGGAAATTTAAAGGAAGAGGTCTATGTCGCTCAACCTAAAGGATTTGAATATCCCGATTTCCCGGATCATGTCCTTCAGCTCAAAAATGCATTATATGGGTCAAAACAAGCATCCCGTACCTGGTTCGTAAAACTAACTACTTCTCTTCTTAGGAAAGGTTTTTCGATAGGTGGAGCTAATAAAACATTGTTTACCAAATGGAGTGGGAAAGATGTAGTCATTGATCAAATCTATGTAGATGATATCATTTATGGATCAACATCCGAGAAACTTGCTAAAGATTTTCAAGTGTCTCTTGGTAGGGAATTTGAAATGAGCAATGTTGGTGAATTAAAATTCTTTTTAGGATTACAGATTCAACAACACAAGGATTGAATTTACTTATCTCAAGAAAAATATGCCAAGGATTTTGTTAAAAGGTTTGGTCTTGATAAGTCAACTCCAAAGTTGAATCCTATGCCCACTACTGGTAAACTGCACAGAGATGAGAAAGGAGTAAAAGTGGATCAAAAATTGTATCGATCTATTATTGGTAGCCTTTTATATCTTACAGATACTAGACCTGATATTTCTTTTAGTGTTGGTTGTTGTGCTAGATTTTAGCCTAACCCAAAGGAATCTCATCTTGCAGCTACAAAAAAGATCATACGATATATTCAACACACTATCGGGTACTGTATATCCTAAACTTTTGATACTAACACTGATCTTACTTCCTATTCAGATGTTGATTGGGCATGATGTGTAGAAGACATAAAAAGTACATCAGGGGGTTTCTACTATGTAGGATTGAATCTTGTGGCTTGGCATTGCAAGAAACAAAACTCACAATCACTTTTAACATGTGAATTAGAATATATTGCTGCAGGATCATGTCGTACTCAACTTCTATGGATGAAACAAATGCTTGCTGATTATGGAATTGACACTGAAATAATGAAGATATTTTGTGATAACTCTAGCACGATTCGCATCACTGAGAATCCTGTTGAGCATTCAAGAAGTAAGCACATTAACATCATGCATCATTTTATTAGAGATCTCTATGAAAATGGTATCATTAACATCGAATATGTGCCTTCCGAACAACAATTGGCTGATATTCTCACCAAACCTATAGATACTGATACGTTTCAACACTTACGATAGTCTATTGGTGTTTTTTTGGTTCATTACATTTCTAGCTTTTTCCTTGCTCCTGGATCTATCAATATCTTTTGTGCAATAAAAGCTTGAAGTTTCAGTGAAGTGTTGTTTCAATTTCTCATTTGTTTCTTGTAGTAGTAGGTTTCTTCTGTTTAGTATCAAAATGTCCAAAAAAAATCCTTTTTTTCTTGTAAAAGTAAGGTCGCTCTTGTTGTTCTTTTGGGAATGACATTTTATGGAGGAGAGTTCTTAATTGAACTTGTGCTTAATTGCAAAATTTTTGTGGGAAGTGATGAAAAAGCGGGGGTCTAACAACACCATCCAATATTTCACTTAGAAATCTGTATGGACTAACTCCAATATACTTTAATAGAGAATCAACTAGATAGTCAGACTCAATCTAGATTAAAGTATATCGAGGAGTTAATATCTCTCTCTTATTTTGATTTACTCAAGCTAATAGAAATCAGCGAGTCTTTAATCAAACACAAGGAATAAATTGGATGGTACCAAAGACCAATATCCAAGGATCAATCAATATCAATCAGCAACCAAAGGTCGGATTTCCAATTGATTGATTTAAACGCACAACCTGTATTATTTCAATTATAAAGATAAAACAATATAATGCGGAAATTGAAATAACACATACACCAGAAATTTTGTTAACGAGGAAATCGCAAATGCATAAAAACCCCGGGACCTAGTCCAGATTGAACACACACTGTATTAAGACGCTACAGACACTAGCCTACTCCAAGCTAACTTCGGACTGGACTGTAGTTGAACCCCAATCAATCTCCCATTGATCTAAGGTACAGTTATGCTCCTACGACTCTGATCCCAACAAGATGTTGTGCACTTGATTCCCTTAGCTGATCTCACCCACAACTAAGAGTTGCTACGATCCAAAATCGCAGACTTTGACAATAAACAAATCTGTCTCACACAGAGAGTCTATCAAAGGATCAATTTATCTCCCACAGATAAACCCTAAAGGTTTTTGTTCCGTATTTTGATAATAATCAAGGTGAACAGGAACCAATTGATAATCCGGTCTTATATTCCCGAAGAACAACCTAGATTAATCAATCACCTCACAACAATCTTAATCATATGGTAGCGAAACAAGATTTTGCGGAATCACAAACAATGAGACGAAATGTTTGTGATTACTTTTTATATCTTGCCTATCGGAGATATCAATCTCAAGCCAATCAATCTAATTGTACTCGTTCGATAGGAGATGCAAGATCAGATCACACAACTACGATAAAAGTAGTATCGGTTTGGTTTCACAATCCCAGTGAAGTCTTTAAATCGTTTAACCCGGTTTGAGAAAAGAAAACCAGAGGTTAAAGGAGAATCGACTCTAGCACGCAAACTAGTATCACACGTAAGGTGTGGGGATTAGTTTTGCAGAGTTGCTAGATATCCCTTTATATAGTCTTTCAAATCAGGGTTTTGCTTTGGTCACAAAGCAAACAATATCCACCGTTAGATGAAAACCTGATTTAGATTCAAGCTAATATTTCTCAACCGTTAGATTGAAAACTTAGCTTGTTATACACACTTGAAAATGCACGTTTCTAGGTTTGTTAACCGTACCCAAACGTATGCACTTGTTGGTTCAATAATAGTCAACCAGAAGGTTAGCCATATGAGCATCTCATATCAACCATGTTCTTCTTCACCATAACTAGTTCAAATGACTCAAATGAACTAGTTAGAGAGTTGTTCAATTGCAAGGAATCTTATATACTACACAAGAAAAAATTGAAGCAAAGATGATTTGATTCACTCGAATTGGTTCATGAACTTTATAACCACGGTTTGCATACTGCATTCCTTAGTCTTTATAAGTTTAAGTTCATAAATCATCTTCAGATATATAACCTTCTTAAGTTCGCAGACTTAAGAAACCGGGCAGAGTTTACAAACTCCAGCGAAAAATCTCGGCAAAGACTTTCCGCCGGTTCGCGGACTAGTCTAGTTTGTCAACTCCAGCAGAATTTCTCGGGATGAGAAGTTCGGCAGTCCGCAGACTGAGTTCGCGGACTTGGCTCACGCCATTTTCCGGTTTCTCTTGATCAACAAAGTTCGCAAACTTTGGTTCAAGGAATAGGACTTATACATAAATGTGTTTCCACAACAATGTTAATATCCATCATTGTTTATGTAATCTAAACTCTCATTTCAATCATTGAAACATTCTTAGAGGACGTTATACAGTTGTTACACCGTTTCTCGTCAAGGAAATTTTTAAAGTGATTGAAACATATCATGACTTTCGTCACTAGGTAAAGATAAACTTGATCGAAGCGAAACGCTTACCAACACATATTTCGAGATATAGATAGGCGAGGTAAACTCGGCTCGAAATACCAAATGTGTATAATCCAAGTCTATATATATAGCATACGACTTCTTGTCTCAAAGAGTAGAACATAAAGTAGATAGACTTTTGAGTGATAGATAAGTTCAAGTCTTCATATACCTTTTTATCGAGAATTTCCACCGGTTCCTTGAGTAGTTCTTCTTCTTGTATGATGAATCTCCATGAAGTCCTTCAGCTCAACTATACTTTCTATCCTAGTCTGAGACTTAGCTATAATAGACTAAAAATCAAGACTTATAGTTTTGATCACTAACATCGACAAACATGCTTGAGATAGCAACGCATGCGAGGTTGACCGAGCAATGCTCTAACAATCTCCAATTTTGTCAATTTTAGTGACAAAACTATCAATACATATAAAATACAAAAAAGATAAAGAAACTTTAGTAGCTCCTATTCCACATGTCTAATCTTCAACATTCCATGAAATCTTCGTCACTTCCAAGTACTCCAATGATCCCAAAGGTTGTAAGTTTAGTATCTCCGTTGTTGAAGATCTGTAGCTATAACAATGAGAAAGCATCGGTCTCGATCATTGTTACACAGTGTCATAGTATTATTACACAGTGTCAAAGTTCAATTGTATCACAACTTTAACAATAATACTATGGTGATATGTATCACTCCCCCTTAGTCAATACTCCATCTCACATGAAAACCACTCCCCCTTACATAATGATCCGAAAACCATATGTATTTGTAGTATGAACTACATATTAATTCTCCCCTTTTTTGTCAATAAAATTGGCAAAGGTACAAGAACGGGATCCTAATGAAATTTTCGAAAGAGACGTTTCATAGACTAAAATAAGAATACATACCAACTAATTTAGATGCAATCATAAAGCCGAAGCTAAATGCATTCATCAAGGAGTTTAAAGATACAAGATAACCCCTCTAATATTCCACAGCTGCACTCCCTTCAAGATAGTACCATTAAGCAAAAGTTCAAAAGAACTCTCCCCCTTTGATGTCATTCCCAAAAGAACAACAAGAGCGACCTTAATTTCAAAAGAAAAGAAGGATTTTATTGGACACCAAAAACCATGAGAATGATTTTCTATATCCAAGAACTCAATCAAATTAATCACAAGTAAACCCATGATTAATTTAATCGTAATACGCGATTGATAGGGTGTAGAATACATCCTATTTATTATCTATTGTTTATGCTTTCTCTGCTATTTTTCTTGTAAATTATGTATTTTACGCGTGTTTTTGAGTTTTATAGCTACTTTGGAGTCCCATGGAGGAAAAGAAGAAGAAAACACCCAAGTTGAGCAAAAGGGGCAAAAATGTCATTTCAGGGGCGAACACCATCTGGATTCCAGTCAATATTATGGGGCAACTCTTTTGGAGGAGCATTATAGACATGCCAGCTGAGGTTAAGGGGGTCGCCATCTGGGTGACCCTTATCTCAAGTGCTGGGGTGTCTGAATCCTGCCCTAAAACTATAACCTAATAAGTCGAGAGAAAGCAACCTTCTCAATCATTTCTTCAGACGCAAATAACCTGAAATTGAGAAGAAGAAAACAATGGTTGCTGCTGTTATTGCCACGAGAAATTGAGAGATTGAAGAGGGTTTTGAGAGCATATTCTGTGAGATAAGGAAGAAAAATTCATAGCTCATGAAGGGGAGAAATCAGAACGACTTGTTGCTGAAATCGATTATTGATGTCGTGTTCTTGAGAGATTCAGATGTTGATGGTGTGAATCAAAGAATGGGTTCACTGGAAAGAGCCGAAATCGGTAGTTTCTGTGAATAATGGGTTGATTAGGAGACGATTTGATGAACAAGAGAAAGGGGATCTTAGAGCTTCTACTGTTGGTTGATTCAGAGAAGATGAAATTGAAATGGGTATGGACTGGAATATGAATCAAGGTTTGTTTGAGAAGATAAAGATGATGGTCATCAAGTTCAGATCGAGAAGTGAAGAAATATGCTGCAGTCCAGCTCGAGAATTGAGTAGCATATGCAAATGGGGTTTGAAATGGATCTATGATTTGAATTCAACACAAAAGAGATGGGTTCTATTTCCGTTGATGAATCCGAGATATGATAATGCTGTAAATGGAATTGATGGGGTTCTGGTGATGAAGACAGGGGAGAATTGATGCCGCTGTTGATTCGTCAAGACATGATAGATGTTGGTGATGCTGTGGAGAGATGTAATTGATTATATCAGAAGGGGTTGTGTTGGTGTTGCAGCAAATATCAAGAACTGAGTAGCAGATGATTATGGGTGTGTGACTGTGCTGTTACAGGGATGAATGAAATGTTGCTTGAGAACTAGATGAATGTTAGGATTGTCACAGGAGAAGACCAAAAATAGGCCTGAATTTGGCCTGGAATCGCCCTGAAACAGAGGAAACTCTGTCTAAATCTTCCCTCTGATGAGTCGACTCAGAGATTCAGATGATTCGTAAAACCTAACTCAGTTGAGTAAGAGCAGTTAGCCGAGTAAGATGCTAACTCGGTGTCTGACCTCCCCTTTCTTTGACCAAGTTGACTAACAGAAGACCGTTAGTTTGACAGTTATCTTTAACAGCACAATGACGGAATATTCCGTTAACAGACAGCATCTCAGGTGGACGACAATAGCTTTCCGGTGCCGTATTCCGGTGGAACCAGTAAATATCCGGCGACCCAATTTGTGAAGAATTTTCTAGACTCATCTAGACTCATGGGTTTGAAGAATTGGGCTTGGATTTGGAAAGAGAAGATGGAAGATTTGAGAAAGACTTGGATTTGGGAGTTGATCTACAAAGGGAAAGTGGTGTTATTATGGAATGAGGATTCTATTCCTAAGAGTATTTCTAGGAAAATGAAGCTTATAAATAGAGAAGTTTTCTACACAACTTAGACACACCTCTCTACAAACCTTTTACACACACACACAACACTTCTCTTTTCTTTATTCTTTGTGTGAACTACTTAGCATGAGTAGCTAATTTTATTGATTGAGGATGAATTCCTAGTTCTTGACGTGTTTTGAGTTTTGTTTTAAATCTACTTTGAAGTTTTCACATGATTATCGTTTGTTTTTACTAATAGGAATGTTTATACATTCATGGTTGATTGATAGGTTGTTTAGGATGCATACTAAATTGATTTGTTAATTGATCTATACCTAGTGAAATTTAAGGGATAAGTAATCGTTTCTTGACTCTTTATACAAGTGGCAAACACGAGACCTTACGGATAGATGCCGTGGAGCAATTGTGTGTGAAAACAACGTTAGCAAGTAAACCTTGAGCTAAGAGTCTAACTACTAATATCAACCTAATAAATTCATAAATATTAATGCGTTTAACTAAATTACATCTTGAGTGAGCTACTACTAGGTGGTTTGGTGAATAGAATCCGATAGTCGAGAACTTCCGTATCCGGTGGTACTAGGGATTTAGGGGTTTAGCACTGAGTTAGCTGCTTTACCTACGGTTGTTGATAATCTGTGACTAATAACATGTGGATGAAAAACATAATTTGAATCATTGTTTTGCAACGAAGAAGAATTCCGTGATCTAATCTCTCTTATTGATTTCAACTTTATCTTTTTAATTGCTTTGTTTATTCTTTTACTTTATAAAATCTAAAACCCCCCTTTTTTGTGACCCTATAAGACAACTAAAACCTCTTGCTCCTCGTGGGGACGATCCTTACTATCGCTATATTATTTGTTAATTAGTGAGAAAAATATTAATTAATTTGTTGTGGTTACGACACGCATCAAATTTTGGCGCCGCTTCCGGGGAGCAGCGGACGATTTTTAGTTGTTTTTATTTTATTTTATTGCTTTATTCTGGCTTTGTTAGATTTTATATCGTATCTAACTTAGTTTTTGAGAATCTTATTTCAGTTACCCGTTTTCCATGTATGGTGGACAAGAGAAAGCATATTACAACAATCAATACGGTTTTCAACCTCAACATTATGGCAACTTCCAACCATCTTTAGGATACAATCAAAACCAATCTTTTGGCTATGATCAATTTCCTACAAAACCTTATGGATATTCTCATACATATCAACAACCTTGTAGTAGGTATGTAAGTCAAGCACCAAGGTGGGATAAGTCTACTTCTAATTGGCTTCATTCGAGTTGTATGCAGATTATGAAAGAATTGCAAGATATGCGACAAATACTAGACCAACTTGACCGTGATAAAAAGAACGTCGCACAAACCAATTTCTGCAACACTTTTTCTTATCAGACTCTGGATCGTAGTTATGATCATTCATCCATTCAAAGGGAAGAGTCCTGGGAAAGAGAACCTATTGTAGCCAACGGTGGTAAGCGTGTGAACGTCAAGAAACTTGCACAAAAATTATACAAGTTGGAAGATGATGGAACCTCGGAAGAGCTTGTCGCAGAAATTAGTATGACCATTCATATGGAACTTAAACGACGTATGGATAAAGGTTATGAAACCGATGAAGATTCTTATTATGGTGAATCTGAAAGTGAAGATGGTTGTGTTGAAAAGGACCAACCTTTGGAGACTTTTGATGACGCTAGTGTAGCTTACTCGAGCCTTGATCTTAATAATGATCAATTACCTATTCAAAAGGTAGAGCTTGAGGAAGATGCAATTAGTTCTTTTAAAAAATTCCTTAGGGAAAGAAATGAGTCCACGGTAGTGTATGAGCATTGCAACAAGGATAAAGTTATTCCAACTCAGGATCATAATAACGATCCTTCACCTATTCAAAATGAGGAGATTGGGTGTGACTTACCTATTGTTATAAACGTTGTAACACCCTCACAAGATCTTACAATTTATACCGATGAAAATCATTTTAGTGAATGGCCCGATTCCGATGATGAGAATGTTGAAGAGATGATGCTAGAGGATGAAATCAAATTCATTGATTTTGTGGAAGACCCAATTGAACTTTCCAATAATTTTAATGATGCCGAGACTTTGGTTAAGGTAGAAAACGACGAAGAATGGTTGCAAGGTTTGATAGAGGACCACGATATACAAGAGGTAAGTAATTCACTTGAATTTTTTAAGGATGAAGAGGATTCCATAATACAAGAAATTTTGCAAAGTTTGTCAAACCCTTTGCATATTGATTCTTCTCCTTTACCTCTTATTGGTTTGAATGTATGTGCTTCGAAAGTATTTTTGGATGATTTTGTTTCTAGATATCCACTATTAGAAACACTTGATGCTAACACTATGCAGGTTTGCCAAGATAAATACATGGAAGTTCCCAAATTCTATGTTCTTTATACACTTCCGAGTGTGGAAAAGAATAAGTGGGGGGGAAATTTCTACCGGGTGATAATTTCACTATTGTTTTCTTGTGCTAATATTTGTTTGAAGCTATTGTTTGCAAAACAGGTACTATGGGTGGATCCCCAAATTTTCTGATTGTTAGTATATGGGGAGTGAATCTTACAAGAAGCTAAGTCGGGACGTCGACTTTAAAACAAGCGCTTAATGGGAGGAAACGTATAGGTTTTGTATTTCTTATCCTTTTGCTTTTTTTTTTCTTTTTGTTTCGTTTATTTATTTTTCTTGTTCCATATCATGTTAGGATTTCCCACCTTGACTTTACTAGAAGGATTCAATTACATTGAGGACAATTTAAGGTTTAAGTGTGGGGGAGTGGTTAAGCATATTAAAAAAAAATTGCATAAAACCTCCAACTTTTAGAGATTTTAGAGTCAGTAGCATACTTCTAGGTATGTTTACATAGAGAATTCTGACCGATATAACTGAACTTGGAAGTGTTAGGGAACTACGTTCGGATTTCTTGCTTCTTAGAGTGTTAAATAATGGATTCATGCCGGTTATGCAAATTAGGAGAAGGGAGACATGCATTATTAGAGTTGTTGATCAATCATTAGTGGAAACTATCCTATTTATATCATGCGAGGAACCGACCAGATTTCTTTATAAATAACTAAAGAGCTTTCTTTAGAGTGTGTGTCACCGTACGTTAATTCCGGGTAGAATGGTGATCTACCCAACCTCACACCAATAGAAGCACTACTCTTTGATCTCTTGAGTGCTAATTTTGTCAATCATGAGGGTGACGTATATAGATGAAAGCCTCCTTCTTGTAGTTTGATTTGCAGTTAGCACCATTCTCTCTCTCGACAACAACAGATCCATAGAAACACCATCATCATCGACAAAGGAGCGACATCAAAATCTACAAGGAAAGTTGAAAAAGTTCAAGGTTTACAAGCAACGGAACAAGAAAGAGTAAATTTCATATCCAAGTAAAGCAACATAAAATGAGCGGATTTTTATATATACATGTTGAAGACTTACATAGCAATGAGCATAATTTTATATCCAAGTTGAAGACTTATTTACAAGTGCAAAGAAAAGCAAAAGGTGAGAATTATTGAAGTTTATGATTTCGAGACGATACAAGTTGTGAAGAATCAAGCGGTAAAGTATTTTTCCCACGGCTATGGTTTTTTTTTTATTTTCACTTTGTTTTGTATTTTATTTCTCTCGTCTCTAAAAAAAAGTAAAAAAAGAAAATGAAAAAAGAAAAAAAATGATGGCAAGAGAAATTTTTGTTTTTATCTTTTATTTAATAAGCCGTGGGGAAGAAATACGTTTCTATTGGATGCCGTGAGAGTGGTGTTACCATAATTGGCAATCGGATATGAAAGTGAGTAAGTAATCTCATCCTCGATAATAGTGGTTGATTTCCTTTCTTAGAGATCGTCAGAAAAATGGTTTTTCAAAATGTTAAAAGATGTGGGTTTTTTTTTTTAAATATTTCGGAAGTTGTCCTTCCCACCATTCAACGTGTTGCAGGAATTCTCTCTTCATTCGTACCTGCACACAAGTGAGAACCATAAAAAGTACATCTTTTGAGTGCAATTTCATAAAACTCTTTTTGGTGAGGCAGAAGTCGAGGCGAAATGCTTATTGATCGCTTCTCAAACACGCATTATCTCATTATGGTGTGGTTATTTCTCACTCAACATTTAAGAATGAGAATATGTTCTTTAGTATTTCTAACTTCTTATTACTAGCATGCAGAAACTCTATGTCCTCATAGCTCTTTGGATGCTTGGGACGCTGAAACGCTTTGAAGTTGTAAGTTTCAGTTTGTTTTGCTCGAGGACTAGCAAATTCTAAGTGTGGGAAAATTTGATACGATGTAGAATACATCCTATTTATTATCTATTGTTTATGCTTTCTCTGCTATTTTTCTTGTAAATTATGTATTTTACGCGTGTTTTTGAGTTTTATAGCTACTCTGGAGTCCCATGGAGGAAAACAAGAAGAAATCACCCAAGTTGAGCAAAAAGGGTAAAAATGTCATTTCAGGGGCGAACACCATCTGGAGTCCAGTCAATATTAAGGGGCAACTCTTTTGGAGGAGCACTATAGACATGCCAACTGAGGTTAAGGGGGTTGCCATCTGGGTGACCCTTATCTCAAGTGATGGGGTGTCTGAATCCTACCCTAAAACTATAACCTAATAAGTCGAGAGAAATCAACCTTCTCAATCATTTCTTCAGACGCAAATAACCTGAAATTGAGAAGAAGGAAACAATGGATGCTGCTGTTATTGCCACGAGAAATTGAGAGATTGAAGAGGGTTTTGAGAGCATATTTTGTGAGATAAGGAAGAGAAATTCATAGCTCATGAAGGGGAGAAATCAGAATGACTTGTTGCTGCAATCGATTATTGATGTCGTGTTCTTGAGAGATTCAGATGTTGATGGTGTGAATCAAAGAATGGGTTCACTGGAAAGAGCCGAAATCGGTAGTTTCTGTGAATAATGGGTTGATTAGGAGACGATTTGATGAACAAGAGAAAGGGGATCTGAGAGCTGCTACTGTTGGTTGATTCAGAGAAGTTGAAATTGAAATGGGTATGAACTGGAATATGAATCAGGGTTTGTTTGAGAAGATAAAGATGATGGTCATCTTGAAGTTCAGATCGAGAAGTGAAGAAATATGCTGCAGTCCAGCTCGAGAATTGAGTAGCATATGCAAAAGAGATGGGTTATATTTCCGTTGATGAATCCGAGATATGATAGTGTTGTAAATGGAATTGATGGGGTTCTGGTGATGAATAAAGGGCATAATTGATGCCGCTGTTGATTCGTAAAGACATGATAGATGTTGGTGATGTTGTGGAGAGATGGAATTGATTATATCAGAAGGGGTTGTGTTGGTGCTGCAGCAAATATCAAGAACTGAGTAGCAGATGATTATGGGTGTGTGACTGTGCTGTTACAGGGATGAATAAAATGTTGCTTGAGAACTAGATGAATGTTAGGATTTTCACAGGAGTAGAACAAAAATAGGCCTGAATTTGGCTTGGAATCATCCTGAAACAGAGGAAACTCTGTCTAAATCTTCCCTCTGATGAGTCGACTCAGAGATTCAGATGATTCGTAAAGCCTAACTCATTTGAGTAAGAGCAGTTAGCCGAGTAAGATACTAACTCGGTGTCTGACCTCCCTTTTTTTTTACCTAGTTGACTAACAGAAGACCGTTAGTTTGACAGTTATCTCTAACAGCACAATGACGTAATATTCCGTTAACAGACAACATCTCAGGTGGGCGAAAGTTACTTTCCGGTGCCGTATTCCGGTGGAACCAGTAAATTTCCGGCGACCCAATTTGTGAAGAATTTTCTAGACTCATCTAGACTCATGGGTTTGAAGAATTGGGCTTGGATTTGGAAAGAGAAGATGGAAGATTTGAGAAAGACTTGGATTTGGAAGTTGAGCTACAAAGGGAAAGTGGTGTTATTATGGAATGAGGATTCTATTCCTAAGAGGATTGCTAGGAAATTGAAGTCTATAAATAGAGCAGTTTTCTACACAACTTAGACATACCTCTCTACAAACCTTTTACACACACACACAACAATTCTCTTTTCTTTATTCTTTGTGTGAACTCCTTAGCATGAGTAGCTAATTTTATTGATTGAGGATGAATTCGTAGTTCTTTACGTGTTTTGAGTTTTGTTTTAAATATACTTTGAAGTTTTCACATGATTATCGTTTGTTTTTACTAACAGGAATGTTTATACATTCATGGTTGATTGATAGGTTGTTTATGATGCATACTAAATTGATTTGTTAATTGATCTATATCTAGTGAAAGTTAGGGGATAAGTAATCGTTTCTTGACTCTTTACACAAGTGGCAAACACAAGACCTTGTGGAGAGATTCCGTGGAGCAATTGTGTGTGAAAACAACGTTAGCAAGTAGACCTTGAGCTAAGAGTCTAACTACTAATATCAACCTAATAAATTCATAAATCTTAATGCGTTTAACTAAATTACATCTTGAGTGAGCTACTACTATGTGGTTTGGTGAATAGAATCCGGTAGTCGAGAACTTCCGTATCCGGTGATACTAGGGATTTAGGGGTTTAGCACTGAGTTAGCTGCTTTACCTACGGTTGGTGATAATCTGTGACTAATAACATGTGGATGAAAAACATAATTTGAATCATTGTTTTGCAACGAAGAAGGATTCCTTGATTTAATCTCTAGTATTGATTTCAACTTTATCTTTTTAATTGCTTTTTTTATTCTTTTACTTTATAAAATCTAAAACCCGCATTTTTTGTGACATTATAAGACAACTAAAACCTCTTACTCCTCGTGGGAACGATCCTTACTATCGCTATATTACTTGTTAATTAGTGAGAAAAATATTAATTAATTTGTTGTGGTTACGACATGCATCAGCGATCAAATTAAACACACGAGGTGATCAGTTCAATTGATAGTGCTCAACATAAGATAACTTATGGAGTCACGAACATACTCAACTAGACTAATTACAAGAGAACCCATAATTAATCTAATCGGAATACACAACCAAACTAATCACAAAAGTACTCAATCTAATTGTCATTTGTTTTGCTCGACATAAGAAATCTTATGGAGCAATAACTAAATAATCAAACAAGATGATTAATTTAGTTCAATATGCTCAACATAATGTACCTTACGGAACAACCAACAAGGCTAATCATAAAATAATCAAGTTTGTTGTATCGTGCTCAACATAAGATGCATTACGGAGCCTCACAGTAATACATAAGAATATGGATCAGGGATGATCAATACTGCGGAATACACAAGGATTCATTCTATCTTCAATCACTATTTGCATAACGATATTAATAGACATAATCCCTGAAAACAAAAGATTTTAACCTATCTTCCATCAAATGTTTGATAATATAGGCTTAACTTTTGTATTTGTCAAAAGTCTATTCATTTTTTTACCAGTACGTGAATACCGATCACAAACGACTTTACTTTTGACAGAATATGGGACCTTCAAGTTCACGGACGTAAACATACATATCCCATAACAAATTGCAATATATCAAATCATAAAGATTAATACTGCAAAAACATCATCCTCCAAATATTTTTAGAATTTTATACCAAAAAACCTAAAAAGGAACAAGAAGATGAAAAATAATAATAGTGTAGTCACAATCATTGATATTCCAGCACTAGTTATTCTCTAACTAAACCAAAAAGGATACATACTAGGCAACAAAAAATAACAAGCTAAAGAAAAATAGACTCCAGTGTATTCCCGAACACGAACTAAGATCATATGGACGGTTCAGGATCCTCACGAGTCTTAGGGTCTTCAAACTTGTGATCAACAACTACCATTGCATCATCGGAGAGATGATTCTTTTTGCGAAGATCATTGATTTGATGTTTTATGAGACCAAGATCAGAGACAACCTTCTCCAACTCAGTTTTCAACTTATCAAGACCTTTTAGAGTATTAACGAAAGTACTTAAGAAAGTCATGAACAACTTCAACAGAAATCGTATCATCCTTTTCAGCTTCCTCATGAACATAAGAAAAATTACATGAAGCATGAGGATGATCTTCATTTACAAGAGTTCTTTTCTTCTTAGACAACAACAAAACCTTTGTCAAGGAATCCTCTTGCAAAATCACCATAGCAAGATGAAGAAGAAGACATTATTGACAACCCAGAAACCAACCTAGAGTATGCATACGTGACTTTTGTAACTCAATAGGTAAGTATATAAGGGTTTCTTGAGGAAAGGATTTTAGGGTTTAAACAGTTGACTCGTGATGGCAACCCGTGTACACACACGAATACAACATGTCCCAAAAGAATAAAACAAGCAAAGCAAAGAAAATACTTATGCAAAAATGTTTGTGATTGATACTCCAGCTAAAGACGATAAGAAAATAGTTTAGAGAATCAGAAAACATTTTTCCATCAAGTATAGCTGACTATATCTCTTTCAACCAGGATTTTTGTGAATGAGATTCCGCCTTGTGATTAATTAACACAACTATGAGCCTTGAGCTCATCAAACGACCGTAGATTACGGTTGACTCTCCTTTTCAAAAGTCTTGAGGAAAAACGATTATGATGTGAAAAGTTATCATAAAATTTGCTATCATCAAAATAAGATGCATAGTTTTTATTTTTACCTGAAGTAGCTTGACCAGGGAAATTTGACAACCTGTTAATGATCACTTTATAACCTTCAATTATCATTTTTAGATTGTCCTCGCCGTCTTTGCTTCTTTCTTCTAGTACCTTTTTCACATCGAGAACAACATCATTTCCCTTTCTATCATAAGAAGATTTATGAACTCTTCGATGAAATGATTTAGGAAGACTGTCTCTCCTTTGAACATTTGAGGAACATCTTGAACTGGCCTTCCTGGTACAGAACACAGGACGAGTACTAAAACCAATTGGTTTAGACATGCGAATGTCAGTTACACCTTCAAGAATCAAATCTAAGGTGTGTTGAAGACGATCAATAGATTTTCCATTCAACCTGGATTTTCTCTCTCGTTCATCATGTCCTTTTGAATTACAAAAGAGGCATACTTTCTGATCAAAGAGGTGATCGGGAGAAACAGTTTTACAACCATTGTTAGGATACTTATTCCTTCCATGTGGTGTAGAGATTCCTTGATTAGAGGAAGACACAATCACGTCATTTCTTACAGGAAGGGATTCTGATATTACTTCTGGTTTAGGAACGTTTTTAGTCGTTGCATAAGTACTTGGTATATTAGACTGCTTAGAGCATCCTTGAATAGAGAGTTTACTCAAGCGATGTTCATGTTCCAAGGCATCCTTTTTCAGGCTAGCCTCAAGAGTCATACGTGAAGAATGATCTTCAGTTTCGTATAGATCATCATAGAATTGCACCCACCCTCTTCACAGGTATCTTCTCGTGTCTTTTCTCATAGTTCTCCATTTTGTCTTCTTCATCATGTAGATTGCCGATGCAGACATAATGTAGAAAGCTTTTTTTTTTTTGTAGTGCACAATGGGATATTCCGGTGATGATCATACCTCTGACTCTTCAGAGAATATTTTTGAAGTCGACGAACCCAGGCTTTCTTCACATGAGGAAATATTAAACCAAATCAACCCTTTGTTCCATGCAGCCGGCCGGATTATACAAGGCATGTCTCTCACCCATCTACGCATCATACGGGTGTGTTCCCAAGATTTCATGGCTTTGATTGACATGAAGGAGGTGGAGACATGACGAAGCATCCCAGCAAGTCGGGAAATATCAACGTGATGAAGCTTCTCCACAACCCAGTGCCAAGGCTGAACGATTCGCCTCTCGATTGAAACTGCGAAGGACTGAGTATAAGAAACTTCTAGACGAGAGCCAGTTAGTTACCGTGTCCACAAATGTATCGTCATCCTCGTTTCCGAGGTGGACGAACCAGAGCATTCTAAAAAGGCCGTGGTTTGCGAGACTGAAGCAGCTTCTGAAGTGGATGTCGAAACTGATGATGAGGAAATCGAACCAACCGCTGAGGATGCTGTCCAGGAAGATGGTGAAACGATGGAAGCATGTGTTGGGGTCGTTGGAGAAGCTGTGGGGACATATGCTGGAACTGCTGCCATAACGTATTCCGGATGGGATGTTGAAGCTGCTTCTGAAACGGCTCCTGCATGGGATGTTGAAGCTGCTGCTGAGATAGCGTCTGGATGGAATGTTTGCTGTCGGAGAAGGTGCTGGGGCAAGTGCTTGAAAAAGCTCTGATGGAGGTGTCATTGACCAAGGTGTTTTTTCATTCACAACTGGTTTTCCCATTTTGCGATTTCATCCATCTTTTCGTAGCTTGTAGATGTTTTTTTTTGTGCGACTGACGCCATGTCTCACTGAGTAATATTCCTACTTTGATAATTTCATATTTTTGATTGAACGAATAAGATCTCCCGGAAGAACCCTAAAACCCCTTTTGCGAAGAACTAGTTCTTTCATCCCCATAACAATCCAGCGGAAAGAGAGCCATAATATAATAATGATACTAGGTGTGTTATCTTCTTCTCGTTTATCCACTTTCATAGAAACACCTCGCATGTCGTTGGAAACAGTAACTCAAAACGTGGGTAAACAGTAGCAACAATTAAGGATTTGACCAACCTTTTATTGGATTTTCCTTTGCAAATTATCCAGGGCTTCTGTGGTATGCCGCCTGGGTGCTGTAGAAGTGTGAGCTGCCACAAGCTGGATAACACGTCATGAGAGAAATAGAGAAAAACCATTAGGTGAAATCCGTGGCTAGATATTCTTGAAGGAAAGTGTATGTGTCGTTGCTTGATTATCTTCTTTCTTGCATTATTCTTTTCTTCAGTATTTTTTTTTTTGAATAAGATATTTTTGTGGGGGTTTGATTTCCCAGGTTTTCAATCGACGGGTAATGATTCTGTGAGAGTTTGGGTTCACTTGGTATTTTTCCTTTAAGATGGTTCAGGAAAACTTTTTTAAGGAAAGATGTTCTTTAATTGAAATTGAGAACTCTAATCATGAATGCAAGCAGTGCAATCATTTTTAGAGAAGTTACAAACATTGCATGAAAGGGGAAATTGCTGAAGGAAATACTGGAAGGAGAACGCTGGAGGAGAAGGTAGCACAGCGTCTTAGGTATTGAAGGGCTTGAGACATCGCGAGTGAATCGTCACACCTTACAATTTGTCGGTATTGATGAGTTTGCAGTAACCACCCAAGATAACATCTGCCACCAGATATGGCTCGTCTTTCTTTTCTTTAGGCGGGTCAGGTTGAGCGGCTATCTTCACTGTTACATCTCCAACTTGAAACGAGGTCGTCTTGACTACCATATCTCCAATTTGAAATGGGTTTGGGCATTGTGAAACCACTTTATTTTTGATCTCGTCATTTTTGACTGCGGCATCTTCCAAATTTTTGAAAAAGCACTTGAAAGGCTCGGCGTCCCATTCACATCTCTTAATGACGCCCGGGTTGATAAATGGACCGAGTCTCCATGCCTGGTCGAGAGGAGAAGTGGCTGGGTGTAGAAAGGGTTGTTTAACCAGACCTACTTGTGTTCGGAATCTGCGGATGAACACCGACGAGCTTTCTTCAGATAATTGAGTTACATTGGTAAGTTGTTGATACGGCAACATGTAATCTTCAAAGTTGGACGGTTTGTTGGAAATTCTTTCGGGTATCGACATCGGCAGAGGAGACACTCCCAATTTCGTCTTGTTGTCGTGTACCCATGAGCGCCCAGAATCATGTCGTAATTTGAGAGTTCTTTGACAATGTGAAATTTGCCACGTGTTAGAGCGTCTCCAATCTTAATTTCGAGGTTGATGTAGCCATACGCGTCTATTGCTTCTCCATCCAAGTTTTTGACCATGATTAGGGAACGGGTAGCCTCCTGCTTCGAAATTCCCGCAGCTCTCAGAGTTTTGATGGTAACGATGTTGAAATCAGAGGCCTCGTCGATCAACGTGTTGTCAAGCTCGGCGTCCCTCAGATAAACCGTGGTCAGCAGTCCCTAGTTGTATTTTCCAGCAACGCTTCCCGAGAGAGTTTGGGGTACTGGCGTGGTTTCTTCAATAGGAAAAATTCGCTTGCCCTACACAACTCGGTTAAGGGCCGTAAATATATATTGACGCTGCGCCTTGGAGAAATAGAGAATCTAACATACATGTTCCATGATGGATTTCACGGTTTTGTGAACAGAGTCCCAGAGAGCATGCAACTCCTGACTGGAAGAGGATCTCTGTAAACTCCCTCATCGCCCAGTTGAAGCTTTAACCTATTGCAGTCACTGGTCGGGTGATTGGAAAATCTGTGGTAGAGGCAATACTTATGATTTTCCATTTCTTCTTCAGTTGGTGGGAGCCTGATAGGAGGCAGCTTGATGGCATCATCTTGGATCCATGCTTCCAAGTGATCAATTACCTCTTCGATTGGGAACGGGAAACATAAGGCCTTTTCTCCGGCTTCTTGATGCTGCGGAAGAGCCTTAGCTGCGGTCCTTCGCGGTGGAGCCACTGATGGTATCCCGGGGATACCTATATGTAATAACCGCAATCGCACGGTATCTAACTAGTAGACAGATGCAAGTATGAGTCGTTCCCATGAGGAGCGTTGGAAATACTGTAATCAATATCTTTAATAGACTAACCAATCAAGATGTGAATTTCTGATTTTTGAAAGAATAAAAAAAAAACAAATAATAAAATCAAATAAACTGAAAAAATGAACTTGCAAGAGAGCTAGTAACCAGGGGTTTATGATATAAACCACTACTTCTATATAAGTACTGAAATGAAACATAATTATGAAAATATGTTTATCGTTCGTTCTATTGGCATCACCAATTATAA
Source organism: Papaver somniferum (assembly GCF_003573695.1). Lineage (NCBI taxonomy): Eukaryota > Viridiplantae > Streptophyta > Magnoliopsida > Ranunculales > Papaveraceae > Papaver > Papaver somniferum. The sequence goes on along the minus strand of NC_039368.1, from coordinate 54,969,686 downwards.
GTATTAGAGTCGCAAATATCACTGGGACAACCTAAGCATGGCACATCAAAAGACAAAACCAAAGCATGCACCATCAAATTGTGTTAGCGAGAAAATAGTACGAAACTAAATTTTAGGTTCTCAAATAATACCTGGCTATTCTAAGCATATCTCATCAAAGGATTAAACCCAAGCATGAAATATCAAATAAGTAGACAAATATATTTTTAATCCTGTAAATTAGGCGCATAGGTTTTCAAAACCAGTGAAGCAACAACAACTCAATTCTCATTTAATCGATAAACAATAATAAAAAATTAGTCTAATCAAATCATAGTAGTCTTTGCTCAATTAATCAATTCAAAATAGCCAATACTCCAAGTGGTTTCTACCATAAACCCTAGTTACAAGAACTTAGCCGAAAATGGCTTTCTCAAAAGCCATAAACAAATATATTAGAGATTCACTAGCTAATCGAAATGGAATTGGAAAACGAAAGAATGCAAAACCTAAATGTTTGTAGCCTCTCGTCGTCAGCCTCCTCTTTTCCTCTCTGTCTCAGTTCACGGCTCTCTGGCCGCCCCCTTCTGTCTTTGTTTCTGTTGCTTTTTATATCGAGATGCTGTGAGAGATACCCTTACATGGACCAAACATTATTCCCAAGGCCCAGTCTTGAACGGTCCATTACTAACTCCCAGTCTCTGAACTTCTGAACCTCTCCACACTGATTTCCATTCCTTCAGACACCAGCTCCTCTTTTCGACTCCCCGACCGGCTAGAAGTAACAATCACCACCTTCCTATACTAGTTTCATTGCGACATTTCCTGAAGCCTAAGACTCACTTATCTCGAACCAAATAATTCACATAACACCAATTTCAGAACACAGCAAACCATTGTTGATGTCAAACAGTCTGCCGATAGTTTAAGAGTCCAAGCTCTCCAAACCTGTGTAGTCGATTTTGGTCATTTCGGCCGAAATTTCTGCGAAATTCCGGATTTCGGTCCAAGAAGACACGATTTTGTTAATTTCGGTCGGACGAAATCTCTGCGAAAATTTCGGCCGGAAACGCGTTTTTCGGCCGGAATTGATTTGTCTTGGCCGGATTTTTTTTTCTTTTTAAATTGAGTGGACTAATCTCACGTACAAAAATTAAAAAGATTAATTCACTCACTAGTATTATTGCTTGTTGCTGTGTTTGAATTTCTTGAGCTAAAATTATTATTTGGTGTTGATGATGAGGAAGGTGAATAACCAGATTTACTAATACTATGTTTCTTTTAAGTGATTATCGATACGAGGATATAAAATATGAAACCGAGATTTTACCGAGATTTTAAAACGGAATTTCCCCGAGACAAAATTGTACCGGTATCTCGGTGTCGACCGAGACAATCCGAAATCCAAAATTGACTACCTTGCTCCAAACAACCACAAGAACTCCTTGTCTCCCTCACAAACATTGAACTCCATCTGCTGATGTCTACTGCGAACCTTTGCATCACAGTCTCAAGAATTCCAAACAGAACATCAATTCAGACCAACTCCAATCACCTGCATGAGAACCAGTTCGAATCCATTCTGCACTCCTAGCACTCAAACATCTCAGCCATTCTCATCATGTGCACACTCCAATGAACTGAGAGCTGCTCATATGAAGTAATCGCTCACCATCCATTGTTGCCATCATAGCCTCCACTGCCAGTTCAGAAGCAAAACTCAATGTTCACTGTTGATCAGTTGGAATACAAGTATCTCAGCTCAAACCATCTTTTCTTCTCATGTTCCGTGCTTATTCTTCCCATGTACCTTTTAGAGTTCTTCTCATGGAATTACTTAGCAAATTCCGTTTTCTGTCCTTTTAATTCTTGTTACCACCACCGTAATGGGTACTGCATCCAATCCCCCATCTGCATCTCTTAATCCGCAGCTTCATCTTCATAACCAATACCACTGCACCCATCGTAAGAACGAGAAAACACCACCGTTCCCTTTGTTCGCTGCTGTGTGTATTTATCTCGGCTACAGCTCGCAGGAAATCTCTCATTCAACCGCAACTATCTCCACGACAGAAATGACCAGGCCAATGCACAGACAGAACCTTCTCAATATCACAATTAAGTCCACTGTGTAGTGGAGACAAACCACCATTGCCCATCGATATGCTTCTTCCTCAAAACTGTTGCCTTCTAAAGCCTTCATCCACTTCTCATTCGACTGAATCACAGGTCGTGCCTCAACTCCAACTAGCTGATATTTCTTTCAAAACGAACCCATTACTGCCGATCGTTATGTTGACACGAACAAGAGACGTCAGTGCTATATGTGGACATTATTTAGAGACACGTCCCACTTTCCCTTTAACCTTCAGTGGGCTTCACTTGCCTTAGCCACTAATAGAACTGATGTAACAAAGGCAACTCCCTCTTCTTCCATTGTCTCTAGCCGGGAGATGGCTTTAAGTGCTAAGATATAAGATGTTAACATGGCAAGCCATAGTTACTGTTGAAGGAGCCGTATGTCGCAAACGCCATCTTAGCTTCTTATTTAGCCATTATTTTACCGATTATCGGATTTGCTAGTAATTCCTGTAAAACCACTAAAATAGTGATATTAGCCAAAATATCGAGTCCTAGCTAATATAAATATGGATATGAAATGTAGCATCTACGTGCTTATCAAACACCCCACACTTATATTTTGCTGGTCCTCGAGCAAAACAAATAATTTATCGGCTACACAGCTGGATAAAGAGTGAAGTCTGCTAAACAGCGAGACGAAGCCACTAAACAGTGGTAGAGATATGTCTGCTAAACAGCGGGACGGATCCGCTAAACAACTGGATAAAGAGTGATGTCTGCTAAACAGCGAGACGAATTCACTAAACAGTGGATAGAAATGTCTGCTAAACAGCTAGACAGAAAGACCCACTAAACAACTGATCATTTTTTTTATATATATATATTTTTTAAGACCCGCTACACAGCTGATCATTTTTTTTTAATTTTAGACCCGCTACACAGTTGGTCATAATATACCTGCAAACCTACAATAGACCCGCTCAACAGCTGGTCATAAATTGCAAGAAAATTCCTGAAAAATAAAAGTAAAAAGTTAACTACTCCCCCACACTTAAACATTACATTGTTCTCAATGTAATTGAGTCATCCAACGTAGAAATTAAGATGGGAAATTTCTAAAATGAACTACAAAAAGTAACCAAATAAAAATAAAACAAGAACATAGACATACCTATTGGAATATACAAACAAGATTCTCCATATATCAACAACCTAAATATTTGGAGATCAACCCAAAGCACAATATATACAATTAATGACAACCTCACACTCTCGTTGTAGCAACGTAAAGATGTAGAGACTATCAAAAGCAAAGAGCTATCCCCAATCCTAGTTTTTGCAAAGTATGTATCTTCGATAACAAGAATTACCGACTCAAGTGGTTCACTAGGGATGGGAACTGAAACAATTTAGGAGAAATGCACAGGTAAAGAGAAGTCACGAGATGCAAAATAATCTAGCAGTACTGGAGAAGCACGCAGTTCTAATCCAAAATTAGGAATCTTCCGAAAAGTTATGCTGACAATTCTAGGTATATTAACATCTCCACTAGGTTTGCAAACCTGTAATAAATCATCATCAACCAAGGAATCAATAGGAATATCATAATATAGATGATTAAAAGAAACCTTATAGATAGAGTGTAATGTGTCTAAGTCGTTAGGCTTCACTACAGTTTCCTCAAAATTAACACATTCTTCGTAAACATCATTGTCATAACACTGATATGTCACACCATCTAAAAGAATGGTGTCCTCAATCCTAAACTCATCCCTTTGAATAGGAGAGTGATCATAAACACGATCAAGATTTGGACTAAATACACCACCTTCACTTGGTATGACAATGTTTCAATTCCTATGATCACAACTGTCAAGTTCATCATCACTTTCCATACACATTGATTCATTAGCTAAAGCGGTTTCATCATAAATATCAAGGATATTAGAAAAATTAGAACTTTCCTCATCGGTAAGACCAGACTCTTTTACCGACTGCGTTAGTTGAGCAATCGATAAAGCATTTTGTTCAGCAAGTTCAGCAATATGAGCATGGGCTTTACTAAAAAACTCAAAACAAAGTTGATATCAAGATTATAAAAAACACCGAGACTCAGGATTCCAACATTAACCAATTAAAGTGATTCAATCTGTTAGAGCATTGCTCGGTCGAACTCGCATGCGTTTCTATCTCAAGCATGTTTGTCAATGTTAGTGATCAAAACTATAAGTCTTGATTTCTAGTCTACTATAGCTAAGGTCTCGGACTAGGATA